>NW_015151343.1:174477-252715 GCF_000732505.1 Cyprinodon variegatus
TTCGAAGGATCCAGTCTAGGTAGACCGCGTCCTTGGAGGATGCAGCCTAGGTTTTCGAACAGAGCCATAGTCTCCTATAAATACTCTCTCTCTGTTCTTCTTTGCTGGGTCCAGTCAAACTTCCTCCAACTCTGTCTCTCTGAGCCTTCCTCCTTGTGATTGGGATCCCCCTGATATCTCCTGGTTTCCTGTTAGTTTGGACTTTGTTTTTGTATTTGGATTTTGGATAACCTGCTTCTGCATTCATTTAACTCATCATTAAATCCACAAGAAATTCACCTCTGGCTCCCTGCCTCTGTTTTTGGGTCAACTAACCATAACCAAATCATGACACTCCTAGTGTCAAACAACTGCTGACTAAAAAAGCTAAAAATGTCTGTTTCAGATCAGCAAAAAACAAAGACACAAAAAAAAACTGGTGCAAAAAACTAACTTGTTTCAGAAGAATATCCTTTTGCAAAAAAGTCATCCTGGAAGTAGTGGTGTTATTGTCTGCAGCTGTTTTGCTTCTTTGGGACTTGATCAACTTGCTGTTATTGATCAAAGCAGAAATAGTGTTGTCAAGCAAAAACCCCTGGATGAAAATGTCCTGCCACCAACTGATGATCTTGAGCTCAAGCCTTCTTGGGCTACGATGTAGGAGAAGATTTCAAGCACACCAGCAATTAAACTTTGAATGGTTTCAAAAGGAAAGGCAAAAGTTTTGGAGTAGCCTGGTCATAAATAACGTTAAAAATACTTGCTTGTGCTGAAGAATCTTTTCCAGTGCGCCTGAATTAAACACCTCTGGATGGTTTGTATTGCCCTTTATATTATAAAAGAACTCCAAATTTAAAAACTGCATTTTGTTTTTTGTCCCTAAAATTTAGAATTATCTGGGGAAAAAAAGAGCTAAAAACAAATTATGTGCAGGGAAAATAATTTTATGCCACTGTGGATTTACTTGTATAATAATATTCTACTTAATTCAGCAAATACAATGGAGATAGTGGAGGTGTTTTTAAGACGCAAAACATTAAAATACATTTAAATAAAAAAAAAAAAAGATGCAGAACTCCAACAAACCTTAGTCTGAAGTTTGTTGGAAATGTGCCCTCCATCTGAAAAATTCTAATTTAGTTTCCTGTAAGCTCTCGGAAACACATTGACTCCTTCATTTCCCTCTTTCTTCCTGCTTCCCCTCTCATGTCAGATAAGACCAATCTTCTTTATTCTTATCAGGTCATATCTACCAGCTCCTGATGATAACATAAACTTCTAAGGTAGGAGTGAATGTTCTCTCCCAGGTTAATGGGAGATGGTTTCTGATTACATTAGATGCCTTTTTTGCAGGTCAAATTGTGTGAAGTTCTTAGAGTGGAGTTTTGGGGCTCAGACAAGTAGAGGGTTAACGCTGTGGATTGGGGTGGAAATCCCTTGTGGAACGCTTTTAGAGGCTGAACTTAATTGGCATGACAAGGCCCAGGCTGTGTGCCAAGCTCTGCTTGGGTTTATGCATGTCTGTTTGTGTGTAGATATTTTATTATGTCTACACATTTCGCTGCAGTGACTCAAGGAAAGAATTTATTCTTGTGTATGTGTGTGCATAGGATTTCAATGCAAGAATTTGTGTGTTAATTTCTGCATATTTCGAGGAGATCCTTTTTGCAAATCATTTGTGAAAAGCTTGTTGTGTAAGGTCCATAAGCGTTCTAAGCGATGCAGAGCATGTCCACAAAAACAGAACAATAAAAACTATATTTATCTTTATCGTACATTATTTTTTCCTTCGTAAATCCTGATTAAGAAGTCACTTCTTTGGACAGACAGCTAAATCCAAGAGAAAACCTGGATATGATTTAACTTATGTATAATTGAGCTTTCTTGTGTGAAACTGCTATCTCTAAACACACAAAGCGGTGGTGGCTGACCAAAAATATTGGAAATAAAGTAGAAAATGGGGCTGTAATGAGAGCTCTGGCTCATATTCAGCTCTCTGTGAGGCTGCGGGTTTGTCACGCCGGTCGCTGCCAGTTTCCATTACCTAGTGCACAGTCCAAACCCGTTCCACTTGGGCTCGGAGTGTGCTGCTTGCTCAAATGATCTTGGCATGCTAATGTCTAGAACGCCCCACTCAACAAACACTGTGTCAAGGGAGCGGCTGCAGAGTAACGGCTGTAATGAGATTTAGGATCACTTTGTTAGTTTGCTGGCTGGTTGGTTCTCGATCTCTTTGTCTCATTAGTATTTGATCACAAACTCAGAGAGAAAACAATAAATAGTCACCAATAAATGCTCAAAGTTTTTTCAACTTGATATTTCATAAGTGCCAATTCATTTTTAGCTGATTTGCTTGTTGTTTTTTAGCTAACCACAGGAGTGAAAGATTATCTTTCCACCCTTTTACTACATCTTGGGATAAAGAACAGAAGTTTGCGGTCTTTGTGTTTTCAGAGGTTTATACCTCACTAAAAACCTGATGCCAATGTTTGGCTCCTGCTTTGCTATGATTTTAAGGTTAAAAAAATATGGCATTTTTTATTTTAAAACCTGGTTGTAAGGTGTGCTTATGTGTACCCAGTATCACCGCGGTAGACTTTAGGAAATTCTTAGAGTAGGGCCTGTTTCAAAAGCAGACTGAATCTGTTAAAGCATACTGCTCAACGTTGAACTTCAATTTGCAAAAGACAGATGTTGTTGCTGTTTTGTAATCAGAACATTTTGTTGCACTGTTGCTGCTAAACATTTATAAGTGTTGATTATCTAATTAAACTAAAAACTCCTCTCTCGATTCTGTTTTTTTTTTTTTTATCGGACGGAGAGGAGCCTTTACCTAACAGTCCACTCCATAGTCCAGCTGCTTGTACACCCTACCAAAGATCTCTTCATCCTTTTCCCAATAGGTTACTTTATTTGCTGTCTAAAGTAAAGTTATTTTTAAGTATAAGATATTTTGAGCCAGTGGCAGCAACCTAACTCAGCACAAAAACAAGGATAATTTCAATTAAGTGGAGGATATTCTTTTTGCAAAAAATCTTTCTTGAGTCATATCTATAACAAAAGAACTGTAGGTTAAGCAACAGATTTTCTACCCAACAAACGCTTTGTCAATCCTGCTTATGTTGAAGAAGGTATGATGGTGTGGGATAGCATCTCCTTCACTGAAATCACAAAGCATCTCATCATTGAGTTATGCTCATTTATAAAGAAAAAAAATCTACATTCATTGGCAATCACCTCATCGCTATTTGATGAGATGTTTGTCCCAAGAGTGGAAAAGATAGAAAAACATGCCTAACCTCAAAGCTATCAAACACTATGGAGATCAGCTTGGGTGTGCTGTTTATTCCCTTCCTCGTACCTGATTTGCAGAATACTGAAAAAGTCTAATATTGGATATGTCGGGTTTAACATGATACAATGACATTATATTTATAATAATTGATCAATTTTGGACAATTATAACTTTATTTTTCCTGGTTTGGCGTTCAGGTCTAACATGTCCTTTACTGTCCTTTTTCTCTCTCATGCCGTTTGTATTTTCGACTGTGAAAATGTTGTGACACACATTGTTGTTCAAATGCTCTGTTTTTGTTTTATTTATTTATTTCTTCTGGCTGAATGACAATGATATGTTATGCATCTAGTATAATATGTAACAACGCTTATCTTGTGATGTGGTAAGATGACCTATGTGAAGTTGATGTGGAGAGGGAGGATTGAGTGTCTCTGAGAGTCTTGCTGTTGCTACAGCAACCTAATTGACTTAACAATTTCGTAGAATAATTGGTCGCACAGTTCTATGCATAAAAGCTTAATTTTTCTAATGATCTCACCTGAATGCTTATTCCGGTTGTTTCCGGCTAAACCTGATTAGAAATATTTTGTTCTTCCTGTGTTCTTAAAAAGTAGTTTTCCAACATCAAAATACTCTGATTTCATGTCTTTTTAGCAGGAACAAACACACACAGGACTAACCGATCCAGTGTGGATAGTGTAGCTGTATGTGTGTTTATGTGTGTGTATGCAGGCTCCGTAACCCCAGCTGAACAACAAGATATCCCCAAGGATTCTCCAAACATGGCATCATGAATTTTTCACCACTGACATTCACCATCTGCACCTTCGCCAACACACAAACACACACGCCTTTTTTTTTTTTTTCTTTTGGCATTCCTCGCGCATGCACAGGCATCTGCTCAGACCATCTTAGCTCTGTGTGCGTCTGAACACTCTGCATCTGGCCGGGAGAACCCGAGCCAGCACATTTTATACTTACATAGTGCATTTTATTGTCAAAATGTTTAAGATGTGACAGAGTTGGCAAAGACTGGGGGAATATGGTAAAAAAGTAAACTCAGCTAGGATCCACTCATATTCTCCACTCTAACTGGATTCATTAATAAAGCAGCTAACATTTTTTTTCTGGCCTGGAAAAAGTAGGAAGAGTTCCAGAAAGGGCTGGGTCACAGAAAAGAAAGAAACAAACATACAGAAAAGACAAGTATCTTGAAGATGATTCAGAAATAAAAATGAGACGCTTTTGTGATACACTGTATCTACTGGATGGAAGACCTGTTAGAACAAAGGGAGGAGCTGGAGGGTTTACTTTTCCTGGTATCAGTGGAATTAATCAAAAATGAACTGCTCACCCATCCATCCATTTTCCATCATGATTTATCCCTGCGGCGGATGCAAGGGGTGCTGGTGCATTTCTCCAGCTGTTTTAAAGCAGGGCACACCCTGGACAGGTCACCATTCTTTCGCAGGGGAACACAGAGACAAACATGACAAACAACCATTCACACCTAAGGAGAATTTAGAGAAGCCAATTAACCTAACAGTCATGTTTTTGGACTGTGGGAGGAAGCCAGAATACCTGGAGAGGAACGCATGCACAGGCAGAACATGCAAACTCCATGCAGAAAGACCCCAGGACAGGAATCGGACCCGGAACCTTCTTGCTGCTATCCACTGCACCACCGAGCAGCCAAACTGCTCACCCATCTTTTTAAAACACACACACACCTTGTTATATTGGAGGACTTAACTCACTGAATTAAACCCTTTTTATGCTGTTCAGTAAAGACGTTACTACTAAGTTAAGATAATAATCAGTTAAAGTAATTAATTGTGTGTAATTTATTTTTATTGTTTTTATTTCTTATTTCTTATTTTTATTTTATTTTTCATTGTGTGCGATACATGTACACTTGCACCTTAATCCTTATTTATCTTGATATACTGTATATATATTGTTTATTGTTTATTCTTAATGCACCTTTTTCCTCCTTGTTTGTACCTTCTTTGACTTCTATGCCAATATGTGACAAGTGCATTTCTCCGCTGTGAGATCAATAAAGCTCATCTAATCTAATCTAATCTAATCTAATCTAATCTAATGGGGATTCATAATTGTTTGTCATTAACTGTGCATGCTACTTTTTGAATGTGTATAAATTTTCAGCATTGCTTTGGTTCCAAACCAGTATGGTAAAGCAGTTTTGATGTTTAACAAATGCAGTTAACACTTTATGTTGAACTGGGCTTTAAAATCTGACAGTTTAGAGACCTCTCACCGGGCAGCTGGGGTCTGAGGGGCTCATAAGGACCCTTTTTCCTGCTGACATCCCCACTACAAAGATGGTCAAATTACATAATAGAGACCTGACAGTTTTATTACAAATCTAACCCTCACAGTTAACCCACTATATCTGCACTCATTGTATTCCTAGCAGCACTGCTGGCATGCTGCTATATTAAAGCGACAGTACAGAAAAGTGGAAATACTGTATTGTTGAAAATGAGGGGTTTTGCAAGAAGCATTGATGTTCTGTGGACACCTTTCCCTGGAGTTGTTTTTGTGGTGCAGTTTTGCTAGAGATCATAAACCAGCTATTAGCTTACGCTTCATGTTTTCTCACAGTCTTTGTCATGATGCTCCAGAATGCTCAACAACAGAACCTAAATTTAGGTATTACTGTTGCCAACTGCTCCATTAAGAGGCAAACAGAGCTTCCACATATTTAGTCTTGTTTTATATATCTATAACATTTACATTCTGTGAACCAAAATTTGACATATTGTTTTGGAGTGAACGAAGGTTGCGATCCCATATAAAGAAACTTTTTAAGATATTTTAATCTTAAGTTATTTTTTCCATTTCACATGGTACTTGGAAGCTGAAGGATGTGGAGCTCATCATGCTCTTTTTAATCATTATATTTTGTTTCATGTGGCTTAATATGTGCACAAAAGAGTGTCCAGATTTAAGCAATAAAATGAACAGCGACTCAAGAGCATATCTGTAAAATCTGCTTGGAGTGATTTATGTTACAATCTGCAAAGATCTTACTGTGAAGACTTTAAAGCAGCTTTTAAATCCCTATCTTTTATGATGTTATTTAGGATCCATTTAATCAAAATGTGCTTGAAAGTTGAACTAACACAATGCTGATGACCACATGCAAACACATGTTCTTTCCTGCAGCCAGCAGCAGGAAATACGCTGGATGAAGCTAATTATGGCACGAAGCACTGCAGAACATAACCAGCCAGGAAGTTAAAGTGAGCTTGCAAAAACATACACAATCATGCCCAGACACGACCATAAATACACCAACCTCTCACACGTATCCACACAAAGAAAAGCCAAATATTTGCTCCACATGTTCAAAAGACCACATGTGTTTGCAGGGACTTGGGGACCTTTAACACATCGCAGGTACATACACATGGCAGTTTTATTTATCCCCAGTGTGTGGGGGGGTGTAGGTGTGTGTGTGTGTGTATGTAGTGGGGGTGTTATGGGTATGTGTGAGTGACGCTGCTTTCCTCTTCTTGCGTGTTTGAGTGTGAATAGGCATCTATTTATCTAGTGTCAACAGGACTGGAGTTTATCCAGATTCCAACATCACAGGCATCAGGTTTCTCTCTCTTCACAGCGTTCTGTTACTAGCTGGATTCAGTCGGGATCTGTAGATCATCTCACTGACATTTCAGTTTGTAGGGGTGTGTGTTTTTGCTAGAGGAAGAGAAAGAATCACTCGCTGATAGATATCTACTGAGTTCTTTGAACTCAGATCTTAAAAAAAAAAAGCTAAGAGGAAGGCATCATATAATATTATCCATGGTGAACTTAAGGTCTATACATGCTGTGATTACAGCTCTTACTGGCTGCTTCACAGCATCATCATCTGACATGAATCTACTCACTTCTGGCAAAAGCCTTTAAGGTAGTGGAAGAAAATGTTTCTTGGACTCATTATCCAAGATAAGGAATCTATAATGACATTAAGCACATTTTTAAATTACTCCTTAGATATTATTTTAAACAGGCATGCAGGTGGCACAGTGGTTAGCACGCACAACCCATGTATGGAGGCCTTAGTCCTTGATGCAGCAGACCCGGGTTCGAATCCAACCTCTGGTCCTTTGCTGCATGTCCCCCTCTCTCATTCCCCCCTTCCTGTCAGCCTACTGTCAGAAAAACGAGCCACTAGTGCCATAAAAAACAAAAAAAAAACAGACATATATATATGAATTTAAATGGAGAAATTGAAGTTAATATTAATATATATATATAAATGTCTACCTCTAGTTCTTCAGGTGCCCGTGTGAAGAGGTTTGAAGGTTTCTGTCTGGAGTCCATCAGTCCATCCATCCATCCATTACCTACATCCTTTCAGAATCACAGGCAAGGGTACACCGTCAACAGGTTGCTAGTCCATAACTGGCACGTAGCTGACCCATCACAGCCTAATTCTGCTTGATGTACCAAAAACGGGAGAAAAAATGTAGACAAATGATGATGTGTGGGTTGAAGTTTCAGCTCAAAAAGATGATTTGATATTTAAGGCCAATATGAAATTACATAAATGCAGTCCAGACAAACAAATATGCCATCCCTTGGTGTCCAAACATCTGCAATAACCCCTATATACATAACTATATAGGGGTTGGATAAAAAAAAAAAAGCAGTGGACTCAAAATTTCCCATAATGCAGCTTGAGACTAGACAAGCAGATATATCCCAGAATGCTTTGTAAGAGCACTTTTCACATAGAACCATGGGATTTGTTTTGGGGACAAGACAGAACAAAGATAATGCAGACACCATGGGGGCGAGCCAGAGTCACATGACCAAACAGGGAGCGAAAAGTAGTAGTCTTCTCCCTGAACGGTCCGATAACTGAGTTCACTATAAAGTCCTGGCTCTATACAGTGTTTGAGGGGTCAGACATTCCTACAAAGCCCATGTGTTAGGTTTTCAGCTAATAGCACCGTGCTGCATGCTTTAGGGCATGTTAAATAAGGTTTTGTGCTATTATTATTACCTTCTTTTTTATTTATTTTTCATCTCTAAGGATTCATCAGTCATCTTGGCTTGAAAGTTGAATCTTCTGTATTAAATGCTTAGTGGCTCAACTAAGGATGTATTTTATAGATCCAAAGAATGAAACAGTAACAGACATTAAAACTTGCAGTGCAATTTGTACAAAATTATATTTGCACCTATAAGACATTTGTTTCTCTTTCCATGAACATCTGATTTTGTAGGATGTATAATTATTTTTTATAAGCTACTGGGCGCATTAGAGGTTTGTAGACATTAGCCTAGCATTTTTTTTTTTACATCATATTAACTACACATTGGTCCCACTCTATGACATGTATTTTAACATTTGTGCAAATGTCACAGCAAGCCTACCAATAATCTTAATTAATGTGTGGGTATGGTATGCAGAAGCTCTGTCTGCACTGAGGAAGGTTATCTCACCTCTGCATGTTGAATGCTTTTTCTCTCTAACAAAGCTTTTAATCTGGCAACAAGAGTAATGATGTGTGGCACTCAGGTTCAGTTCTACATGGGGCTGTACAATATGATTAAAAAATTAATCTCTTTATAAGCCTTTCGCATTGCTAAATATCAATAATTATTGATTATTAAGTATTTTGTTTAACTATTAGTGCTTTGTTTAGCTATTTAAAATAGGCACCGTGGGGGGGAAAAAAATGGATTGAAACCCTAAATCAATATAAACGTAAACTTTAGCCTTTAAAAATAGGTAAGGCCAACTGCTAACCTTGGTTAATTTGGCTGTGAGAGTTTTAAAGAGTTTGTCTCCTGCTACATCCCCCAGAAGGTCCTATGGTTCTGGATCTGAGCTTGGTGGAATTATTGAGAGATTTATCTGTTGTATTTTCTAGCTCACTTTCAACAAAATCCAAGCTGATAGGGTAAAGCTACACCTAATGCCTGCCTATCAACGTTTGGTTTTAGCCAATCACAGCAGAAGGCATGAGAAACCATAACTCATGACACCTTGATGCTCTTGATGTTGCTCTTTTAGAGAATAAATCAGGAATTCTGATAAAACAGATGTGATTGCAGCTGTTATGCATACATTTTCTGTGCTACCATGTTTAGTTTGGTTCAACTATGTCCTTTAAACCACAATACTGCAATGTGATTGGTCGACTTGTCTTGGGTCGGTCTCAAACTGTTAACACAGGAGCTGTACAAGATGCATTCTCTATGTTGGTGAAAGAATAAATGACGCTAGATTGCAGCTTGCAGGTAAAGTTATTCAACTTTCAAAACAAGAGCTTATTTGATTATTGGTTATGAAAAAGGAGGAAAAACAGGAAGTCATATGAAACAAAAAGCTAATGTAATTTTTTCATTTTGCATTCACACACTTTACATTTCACACCTTCATTAAGGTTGAATGAACTTTTAAGATCCCACCACGAATTTGCATAAATTCTTGACTCATTAAAAGCATCATATGAAGTAAGGGTTATACTCAGTCAGTCATTAAAAATGCAGAAGTAGTGAAATTTATTTGATTGACTTATCTAAAAACTAAAATTTATGTCAAAAGGCAAATATGTTCCATTTAAAAAAAAAAGGATTTCCCCCTTCTACTTTGATTTCAAGAAGTTTTTTATGAACAACAAGCCCCAGTCTGATGATCAAACAAAAGGAAATTACCCCTTGACAGATATAAACATATCAAATTAAACATTTCAAAGAACACAGTGAATAGACTAATGTCATGCAAGGTGCCAAAGATGTTGATACAGTATGAATGTCAGTCTCATAAACCTGAACAACAATAATATGTCAGTTTTATTCATCAAGCCAATTTCAAAGAGCTAAAACTTGATGCAGGAGAGAAAATGTAGCTAGCTTTTTGTACCTTGCAGGTGTTTCAGCCTCAAAACTTTTTTTGTTGTTGTATCAAAAAAACAAGTTTGCATCCAACAATAGGGGATCTGGCTGTTCCCCAACAGGTTTGTTTCCTTTCGTAAGTTTTTACACTGTTTAAATTAGTGTTGCGCCAATGCCATTTTTAGGCCCTGATACGATACCTGGCTGTGCAGAATTGGCAGATACCGATACCATCTGTTTAAAATTGATGTGTGTGTGTATATTTGAAGAACTGAATACTACTTGGATGTAAAATATATGCCATCATGGCTTTGTCAAGATGCTGCCTACCTTTGTGAAGCAGGAAAAATACAAAGTGAATCCAGTAGAGCTCTTTGGCTACGTTCACACTGCAGCCTGAAGTGACCCAAATCCAATTTTTTTGCCCATATGCGACCTGTATCTGATCTTTTCATGGCAGTCTGAACAACACAGATCTGATTTTTTCCAATCCGACCCAGGCCACTTGGCTATGTGGTCCTGAATCCGATACGAATCTGATCTTTTCAAATGCGGCCTGTGTGTGAACAGCCAGGGCACATTCATCAGACCTGAACGTCATTAATACCCGACAAAGGTCCGTATTCTGCGTCTTGCTTTGCAGAAGTGGCAAGAAAAATAACAACCATGGCAGATGATGATGCGGAGAGCAGTATTTATGTTTAACCATATTGAAAAGGTTGTGTTTTTATGGTTGGAAAAGACCGCTAGATGCGCGCCGGGACTACCATCCATGTTTACTTCCGGAAAAAAAGGGCACGCTGGCCTGTGACGTCATTGCGTCCTCTACTGCGCATGCGGGACACTTGCGTCATATGACTGCAGTTCACACAGGAGATCGCACACAAGTCGCATATATTTGTAAATATGAACAGCAACGCAAAATAATCGGATTTCGCAAAAAAAATCGGAATTGAGCATCAAGGCCTGCAGTGTGAATGTAGCCTTAATTGCCTACCTGGAATGAGTGACAATAGTTGAATAAACTTTTGGCTCTCAAAATGGTATCGGTACCCTATTTGTTGGTACTTGTCGATACTGATACCACCATTTTACTGCTGGATTGGGGGCAAGGGTAAAGATGCAGAGTAAAAGAGACATGGAGATGATTCTTTTTTTTTTCTTCTTAGACACGGCACAAATGAAAGTAATCAACCCTTAGAGGAGGGGCATACAACAAACGATGAACCAAGAGGAGAAGTGTATGGATGTGTTGCAGACTTGGTCATGTCTGCCTCTGTAAGACTTTCTGTTTTATAGCAGTTTCAAATAATGTCATTCAAAATAAAGTCACCAGGCTGATAAAACGAATGAAAAATTAAAAGGATAGCCTCAAATTAAACAAAAAATATTGTGTGTACGCTGACCTCCTTGTACAGTAGGTTCTGCCATTTGCTGCTCCAGGTGTACTATTTTTATTGTAGCATGAATACGCTATCCTTTTACTTCTTTATATATATATATATATATATTATCCCTGTTTCTCTGAGGTGATTATCTTCAGTGTGAATGTGTTGGGTTTTGCTTGTCTGTCTGTGTGAGTATGGGGTGTGCTGTTTGTGTGTGTGATAGAAATAGCTGGATTGAAATTAACGGCAGAATTTACTGAGCATTTATGTAGCGTGACTGACGGGGTGCGTGCGCGCGCGCGCGCAGAATAATTGGAACTTCAATCCCCACAATCCCCCACAGACTCCCCAGCTCTCCTCCACCGCTTCTTTCCTTCACCCCTTCAACAAACTAGTCCGGCTCCCCATTGGCCCCTTTTCCATGTGACATCAGGACCCAACGTGGGGTTTCCTCAAGGCGATTGGTTAAAAGCAGGAAGGGCTCCCTCCAATCACCACGCGCAGCGAGTCCCGAGCTTTTAAGGTGGAACCGAAGAGTTGTTGATACGTTTCCTTGCAGTCTAAATTGAGACGTGTAAGTATTCATATTGATTTTCTATCACCTATATTACATGCTGTCGTTACTGGTAGAAAACACGGGAAAACGTGTTGTTATAAATCCAAACAGGTGACCAGATAAGGCAGTAGATTTTCCTGTTTGGTAACATTTATTGGAATAAATCAATTAAGACCAGCTGGTATTGGTTATGTTTAATTTTTCTAACTCTATATTTTGACACAAGCTCTAAGAAATGTAATGTGATAAGTAGATTTAAATGCTCTTACATTTTAAGATTCATTCACATTTAGACCTAATGAACACTTTATACCAGGAGCACCTGATATTTGATTAATTAACTAACAGTTACACCTTTGAAAAACCTTAAAGTTTATTCCCACTTGTCCAAGAGTGAAACAATTTTGTTGTCAGTCATATATTGCTTCATAATAATAGTATATGGCATATATTATTAATATGAGTAAGAATAATAGAAAACTTTTTAATTAAAGATGAGTCTAGAATCTTAACATCACCAGCTTTATAGTTGTGGTTAATTGTTGGTCCTTTTCTTTAGGTGTTTTATAGTTTTAAATCATCGTCATCTCACTTTTCTGGACAAAAACATATTTGTTCCTATAAGTTGGAGGTCATGACACATTTTACTGCATTTACATTTAAATCTATGATAAAGCCTTTTTCTGTTTTTATTACATTCTGGGATTTTATATGACATCTAAGTATTATTTATAGTTTGTTAGATGGACAAAAGCCAATTCAGTTTAATGTATCTATTTAGCACAAGTCACCTCAAGGCACTTTATGAGAAGAAAAGATCCAGTTTCTATTTGGAATTATAGGGTCAACTATTTATCTCAATCAAATCATGTGAAGTAATGCTGCCAAGTTTAGTTTGATGTTGAAAGGTTTTTAGTGGAGACCCAGGAGACCGCATCAAGTTTCTGACTTTGCAGCCAGATGAGCTCATGCTAATAGAAATACTTTATCTGCTCTTATACACACGACTGTCTGTTGTCTATAATGTTCTTAAGATTTTGAACCCTATATCCACTGATTTAATTTATGATCCCTGCATTGGTCAAGATATTCTAATGAAAGCAGAACAGCCCACTATTTGTAGATAATTTTTGCTTCATTTAACTTTACAGTAAACTAGACATAGATTATGCAAGATCATACTTAGGTCATTTATTTGAATAGTTAGTGTGACATATGCCTAAGGCAATTTATACTGATTTGGTGCTTAAGGTGTGAAAGAAGTTCCTTCATATCATGTTTAGTAAATCCAAAACCAGGTCCTATCATAACAGTGTTGGTGGCTCTGTCTGAGTTAGTGTGTCTACCCATCTGCCATTCTGACACCCAGTGTAAAGAGTCGGGGGAATAATTACCTGCATAATCCATGCTAGACAATTAGATAATACTGATTAGTGCAAAGAGCTGCATGAGGAATAGTGGTGGTGGTGGTTTTAGAGCATCCCTGGGTGACTGTCTTTATTTTAAACCACTTAGACACGCTCAGAGAAAAGACAAAAAAGAAAATATAAAGAAAGCATGGCTGACATTCATCATGAGGGAGGTACAAATTTCCTCTCTACATTTTATGGTGATCTGCCAAGTGGTGTGTAATGTTTCTTTTAAGCATTCACAGTTGCCTCCCAGCATGACGTCTCTGGGTTTGAATGCTGGCCGGCTTGTGCTTCTCTTTGTGAAGTTCAGTCCCCTGACTCTTTTCAGTGTCTAACCTCCAGCGCTACAGGAACGACAACAATGATGCCTGTTTTACTTGTGAATAATTAGAACTGAGAAGAGAGCACTGCTGTTATGTAATATTTTCAACTCTATTTAGAGCTTTTTGTTTTGCTTTAGACATTAGATTATTTATTGTTTTTCTTTGCACATATATATTTTTATAAAGCTCCGCCTAAAGAATTATTGTTTATGCCGAACCATCCAGTTCAGTTTTGATCTGACAGTTTTATAGTTTTTAAACCTATTTTCACCACTGCAGTCCTAGTTCCCTAAAGGTGACAGCTTTAATTTGCATTGCTCATGGCATGCTGCAGTCTGGATACCAGCTTTAGCCTAAATAGTGAATAACAGTAAGCAAGGTTTGGCAATTTCTCATTTACTAAGAGTTTACTTTGTGTATCCCATTGTTTCTTGTTTCTGGATTAAATCACAAATTGAGTTAATTCCTTTAAAAGTGCCAGTCTTTATTGGTTAATTCTATTATAAAACCGGATGACCAATTCATTCACATTTTCAGTTCAGTTTATTCAATTCACAACACGTCATCCCAAGGCACTTTAGAGACGATTCAACCAGCTCATATAGTCAGATTGGTTTAAAGTTTGCTATCCAAGGAAAACCAGCCAATTGCATCGGCTCATTGACTCTCTGCATTCCTGCATCAAGCATGCTTGTAGCGACAGTGGAGAGGAAAAACTCTCTTTTAACAGGAAGAAACCTCCAGCAGAACCAGGCTCAGTGTGAGTGACCATCTGCAGGTTCAAGGAGACTGAAGAAGACATGCAAAAGTAACCAGAGATACAAAAGGTAACTGTTAACCAGCTCCACAGGTGCCCTATCCCATCATGCCTTACTAAAAATCAGCCTTAGTTATACTGTAAACCTTAATTGTGGTACACCCCTCCTAATGTGCTTTAAATAGCATACAATTGTTCTCAATAAAAACGTTTTGTTGTTAAAACAAATAATAGTATATATGAGAGACAGAACAAAGAATAGTCTAATCAGCTGATTGGGAGCAGGTGTGGATAGAGGTAACTAGAAGATAGGTAGGGGGAAGGAGACTGGCACAAGGGGGCAACAGAGAATAACTCAAAAAACACAACACTGCTTAAATATAACTAGAGAACATCTACAATGACAAAAATCAAGGTATAACTGAAAAATAAAAAAAGCAACTAAAAGAAATCCCCAAAGGGCAGAATCATGACACCTTGTTAGAACTGCTTTGTAACATTTCCAAATACCTTAATTTTATTTTATTCAGCTTTTCTTCTAAAAGGTAAACAATAAAGCTAAAATGAAATAACCCTACATAGGGAAACGGAATATGACCCTATTTCCTATTAATTATACAGTGAATGAACTCCTATTAATTCCGACATACTCTCACAAATCTATTCGAAGCAAAACAAAACTATTGCCATTGTTAATGGCAATAGCTGAGTTGTTGTTAATGTTTTAAAAATTAAAAAAACACATTTCCAGAATCTAACCTAAAATTAAGAAACTAATACTTTTTATACATAAAAGCTTGACATCAGAAATAACTGCCCAAAGTTGACAGTGACTTTCAGGGGGGATTAGCATAAAAAAGGCTTTAGGCTTACCCAAAAGGAACTGTGGTGTTGGGTATAATAGGATGTCTGTATGTGTCCCTAATTGAGGCTTTGGAGCTGTCCTTTGCCTCACCCTCTTGTTATCAAATGCAGTTTCTGTCTTACTAAAAATCCTCCATGGATGGCATGACTGACTGCACCCAAGTCTACAGTGTCGGATTAATGGCTGTGTGATCAAGTTCAAAGGCAGAGCTGGCCAGGATAAACTGATTATAACCAGTGCCAAAAGATGTCTGGGACAGCCCGGTGTGCTGTTCGAGGAAAGTCTTTAAATATCAGGTCTTGGTAGGTTCAGGTCCATTCTGGGTACTCCTGTAAATAACATTTGCTCCAGATCCAGCACCCAGAAACAGACAGGCAGACACTTTTATCCTGCTGCGGGCGGCTGAGATATTTCTGGAGTGTTACACCAGTAATCCTTGAGATACTCGACCTACTGATTCTGATTACATCCCTGGCAGTAAACAGGCATTCCTCTGTTGCAGCACTTACAGTTATGACAAATATCTGCTCACAATGACTGGACTTGAAAGTCATTTCTCCAGCTACATTTTCTTTTTTGCATTCATTTGTTAAACACGTACACTTTAATTTATATCCTTGTTTTCTTTTTAAAAAAGACTGTAAAATCATTCGGTTTTAAAGAGTTTATTTACTCCTCAGATAACCAGTTTACTCAGTTTTTTTACTGGAAAGAAAATGAAGCACCACTTGGACATTATGAAAAGTAGTTTTTTTTAAACATAGGATGTGTCTCTTTGCATTACCTGACTTGGATACTGAGTGCTTAACCAAACTGTTCACAGTTTTTTATGCATGGTTCATGCATAATAATAAGGTTAAAACCATGGTCTCCTTATCATCAAAATAAAAAGAAGAAATGATGGTGTTTATTCCAAAATGGTACAATTAGATTATACCATTGGTAACAGTTTTACCATAAGAGCTAGAAGAATGAGACAGGCTCTCCCGTAAGCTTCAGAGTCATAAAGGGATGGTATTAAACTATACTGGCTCTGGCTGTGTTGGATAATTTTGCAGTGCAAGACTAAGGATTAGCCGCCAGCTGTCATGAAAACAGATAATCCTGATAATTCTGTTGTTGTCAGTTTGAGGCTTGGACGATTTTTGGTTGATGAACAAAAAATATCTGCTTTCCCCCGATTCAGGTCAGTTTATTTCTATAGCGCCAATTCACAGGACATGTCATCTCAAGACATTTTACAGAGGCAAACCAATCAAATCATACAGACTGACTGGTTAAAAGTTTTGTATCTAAGGGAACCATGTTGACTGCATTGAGTCATTGACTCTACAGTAGTCTCTACTCCTGGATGAGCATGTGGTGACAGTCAGCCTCTCACAGCAAAACTAAATAAAGTTGATAGCAGGGCTGACCATTTTTTTTTCAAGGTTAAAGGTTTTGTTTTTAAATAGATAAAAAAATAAATGCAAATGAATGCATATCGGCTGATATGAAGGGCTTACATCGTGACACATTTTTCAGCCACATCACCTAGCCCTAGCACTGGGCTAAAACTGCTAGTTGTTTCCACAGGAGAGGAACCCGATAACTAAAAGATCTGTCTCTCATTCTACTTTTAGAAATTCTTGGAACAACTAGTAAACCTGCAGATTGAGAGCAAAGTGCTCTGTTAGGGCCATAAGGAACAATCAGGTTGGGTTTGGTTATTTAGGGCTTTATACATGAGAGGGAGGATTTCAAAATATATTCTGGATTTAACAGGAAGTCGGTGAAGGGAAGCTGAAATAGGACAAAAATGATCTCTCTTTTTTACATTTTGATCAGAACTATGGCTTCAGCATTTTGGATCAGCTGAAGGCTTTTAACTACATTTGGATATATCTACAAGGGAGCGATTTTCATCAGGAGATGAAAATTCATCCATCAATCGATCCATCTTTTCTCACTTCTTCCATCAGGGGCGCGATGCGGCCCCTGCCCATCTTCAGCAGTCTATGGGTGAGAAGCAGGGTACAGCTTGGACAGGTCGCAAGTCTGTCACAGGGCAACACAGAGACACACAACCATGCACACACACAGCTAAGGACAATTTAGAGACATCAGTTAATCTAATTAATAATTTTGGGCTGTGGGAGGAAACCAGAGTACCCAGAGAGAACCCATGTATACATTGGGAGAACATACGAACCCCATGCTGGGAATCAAACCCAGAACCTTCTTAGTGGTAGGCGACAGCACTACCCACTGTCACACCATGATCAAAATAACACCAAGTTGTTATTTTTTTTATGTTGTTACTGGAAGTCTATTTCATTCAACTTAGAAGAAGTGCCAACTAATCAGCTTCTTTTTCAAAGACTCTTTCTCAATAACTCAATTACTTTTGTCTTGTCTGAATTGAAAAACAGAAAAAGCCACCCAAGTTTTAATGTCCTAAAGACATGCCTCTAGTCTATGTAACCTGTTAGTTTCATCAGGATTTATGAACAAAGATATTTAAATATCATCAGCATAACAGTTGAAGTTAATGCTATGCTGTCTGATAATTGTACCAGTTGGATAGAACTAGATCATTTATATTCTCCTCTTTTAATGAAGAGAAAGGCTGCTCTTGTTTTATGAAGGGTGAATTTATACACCAGTAGACATTCTTTTTTAAATTAAGTAGGTTTTCTCTAGCTGTGAAAAGTAGGTTTAAATTCCACTGGCAATAGCTTTAAATTACACAGCTCTAAATTAAAGCAGGAAGGCAGCTTCTTATGAATAAAGTTATTTTTTAGGAGTGCTGTGTAAAGCAACAAACAGACAGTAAGTGACTCCGTCAACAAAATCATCAGTCTACGGAGGGAAATGTATAAAATGGGCGCCCCATGCAATATCGTTCTCTGATACAGAGGAGATCAAATTGGGATCAGAATTTTTAAAAATGTACTACTTTTTTACCTGATGATGTTCTGTTCAACTAACACCTTTTTCTTTGGGGAATTTAAATGTTTAAATTCTATTTGAAAGTTACTAAAAAGTGGTCAGATAGGACACAGTTGCTGGTTGACAAATATTATAATTTTGATCATTATCAAAGCCATATGTCAGCAGGTCCGCTTCGCGCATATTCTATGCAAAGCAAATTAAGTGAAAAATTCCATTAAAGGCTAAATTAAGGCTATTATCTTCATCTTTTGGCATGATTATTAAAATCTTGCACTATACTGTCAGTATTTACCACTAAACCTACAAACTTGATTAACATTAAATGATTAAATGATTAACAAAAAAAAAATCATCACTGAGTCACATTTACCTAAATAAATATTACTACTGTAAAATGTATCCTCATCTTTCTGCTGTCTTCACTATGTTTCTTTGTGGGATGAGTACATTCAAGATACCGTGTCTCTGCCACTTACATGTTTTTGATTGCAAGCGATAAAAAAATATTGAATTCTTCCTGTGGGTTTCATTTTATTCTTATTTTGTTTCGTCCACATTCTTCATGTGTGCCTTAAATGATTTAAGGCTTCCGTTCAGCCCCTTTTCCAATAAAGGCTAAATGTGTGAAGTGATTGTTGTGTAAATACACATCAGCTGTGAATCTCTACAGCTCTTCCAGAGCTACCATTAATTGCTTCTCTAGTTTATAATCTTCGTTCTAGGTTTGACAGCTTACACTTTAGTGTTTTACAGTTGGGTAACTTAGGGGCTAGGATCATGTGCACATATCATTTTTCAAATTTTCTTTGTTAAAGGAGATCTCTTTAAAGATAAACTTGTCAATTAGCTGCCATTCGATGATGCTCTTTCACATTAATACCATTAAAGTAAAATTAAGTTAATGGTTTTGACATGGAAACCAAAGAAGAAGTATACGTTTCTGCAAGGGACGGTATAATTAGAAGAAATTGTTTGAGGGATCATGTCACAAGAGGTCTTTGGTAAAGCCTGAATCTGTTTAAACTGGATTACTCTGCAATTAAGCATGATTGGATTACTATCCGATCATCTCTCACTCAGTTTCATGCAAGGTGTGAACTGACTAATAAACTTATCACTCTGACAGACATGTGTACATGTGAATGGGTGCGTGCATGTGTGCTTCTTTAGCTGTCATGAATCTGCATATGCACATCTCAGCATTTGTGTATTTGTATCTGGATCCATATCTGTTTGAGCCAAAGTCTTTGTGCTTGACTGATTGCTTTGTGTATCTGACCACAATTGAAAATGAATCCATCTCCTGCCTGCCTGTCTCCCTCCCTCCTCTCTCTCTCTCCCTCTCTGTGTGTGACAGTCTCTATCTGCTCAGTTCCACCTTAAGAGAAGCTTTAGCAGCCTGTCCTGTTTGTGTTGAAGCCAACAGGCACAATATATTACAGTCTAGGGCTTGCTGCTGAAAAGCCCGCTGGATCCTCCACTGACCTGCTGTTCTTTCCTGCTTTCCTCTTGCATTTTTTTTTTTCCACATTTAGATTAAAAACAAAGCTCTCACTCTCTCCTCCCTACCCCAAACCTCCTCCTCCTCCTTCTTCCTCTCCTTATTTCTGCTGCAGCAGTCAAGGCTTTAGTGTGTCAGAGAGACAGGGTGAAGAGGAGGAAAAAGAAGAGAAGGGGACTATTTGGTAGAGAGTGAGTGTTTATGTTTCTGTGTCACATCATTGGACTGCTGGGTGAAAGGGCGCAAGGACAAGAAGAGGAGGAAGAGGAGGAGTAGAAGAAGTGTAAGAGGACTGGATTCTCTGTGTCATGTCAGTACGTGTGGATCTGGACTGATCACAAGCTGAGAAAAAAAAAAGGACAGACACTGTAAGGCAGAGAAGAAGAAGGAGTGAAAGAGGAGGAGAAACTGACTCGGGTTTCACTGGGGAAAGGCAAAGGAGGAAGAAGTGTGGTGCTCCGTTTTATCATGACCCTGCTGGATAAAGGAGTCGGTGGAGTGAGGGTTCTGCTGTGTGTCAGCGGGAATTTGTGTTAGAAGATAAGGACAGAGAGCAACACAGAGGACAGAAGCCAGTAAAGGAGCAGGGACAGGACTCGCTGAGTGCCAGAGCGTCTGGGTTTGTGCGTCTCTGTGCGTCTCTGTGCGCGTGTGGTGCTGTAACCAGGTGGAGGGCAGAGGACTGGAGGGCCAGGGGACTAACCTGGCCATCAAACGGACTGGAAGCCTCTCCTCTCCAGGGATCATGTACCCTCAGGGCAGGCATCCGGTAAGTTCACCCTCACATCTCTATGTCCTCTCTACTCCACTTTTTTTCTGCTCCTCTCAGCTCCAATCTGTCTGGCTTTATTATCACATTGACTTTATCAGGATGATTCCACCTGGGGTTTCATGCTTCCACTCTCAGACCTTTCTTCCTAAAACTTCCTTGCAGTGTTTTCCTTCTGCTTTTAGATGACCCTCCTCATAATGTCTGAATCTATCTGCCTTCCTGCCTGATTGCTCTGTAACAACAGGAGAAAGACAGTTTTATTTTGGTTGAGGAGTTTATCCATTATGCAGACACACACATGCACACCTCCCTCTCTGTCAGCTACAACCATGCTCCTCTGAGATCTTGTTGATTATTGGCTGTGTAGGTGGTACACAACTAGACATGGTCTTTTGGGGTTGCATGTGTATATTGGTCTGCTAATTATTTTTCATGTATCTCTGTGTTTTTAAGGGTGCAAAAATGTGGCTATGAGCACGAATCTAAGGGCAGATCTAGCAGTAGTAATGTTTAACGGCAATCACAGAAAACATTGAATCAGTAGATTCTGAATTATTTCCATTAGATTTCAATTTGCATAATATTTCAAATCACAGTCCTCAAGATAAACGTGTGTACAATATTACAATTGCAAAAGACTGCCTGTATATGCCTATATTTCCAGTAACACTCAGGAATGCTCTACTTGCCATGTTTGGTATGATGGACATTCACTTTCCTTGATTCCTAAACTCTGACATAGATTTCAGAGGCCAAATTGATTAAAATGACAGTGAGTTGTAAGAACATTGTAATAATGAAAACAAATATTAGATCTTTAAATAGGTTTTGTTTTTTGTAAAATGTGTGCTTACTCTTGAACTTCTGGTATTTCATTGTTCAATGAAAGATGTGCATAGGTGATGGATGGTTATTTAAAATCCTTCACAAGTACTCAGTCCTGCTGGTTAAACTTTGTAAGATCACCCTTCTTTACAGTTATAGCTGATAGTTTTTGGGGTATTTCTCTACCAGCTTTGCATAACTACAGATCTGAATTGTTCAAGATCAAGTTTAGTTAGATTAGATGGAGGGCAAATTAGAAGACCAGTTTTCAAGTCTTCCTTTAGATTCTTAGTTAGTTTTAGGCTTGAACTGAGCTTTGGGACTGCATGAATATACTTTGATTCAAACGATTCTGCTTTAGGTTCTGCGTTACCACCAATGTCTTTTACAGCTTTTATCAGCATTCCCTTAAGAAGAGTATTCCTAAAGCATTATGAGGATTCAACTAGGTTTACAGTCGAAAAAAAAAAAGGTATTTTCAATGTAGTCAGTTTTCTGCCACACTTTCACATAGAGGATAATGAATTCAGTTTTGATCTCACTTCAGAAAGGGCACACTCTTTTACAATTGATGTCTACCCTACATCGGTTTTGATGTGAACTGTAAACAGGACGTCTTACAGCTTTTTTCAGGGAACTTTCTTCTCCTTGTCACTGATCCATGAAGGCCAGACATGAGGAGCACATAACTAGTGGTCCATAAAAGACTCAGAGCTTTGGATATTGTTTTATGACATAAGCCTGATTTAAAGTTCTCTACAACTTGATCCCTGACCTGCCTATGATGTTCTTTAGTGGTCTTTACGATTATGTCGCACAGGATTTTAGTTAAGGGTATGAGTAGGGGGAAAGTACTTTTTTTTAGGACACTGCTAAGATACTTCCCAAGAATAGCATCTTTAATGTCCTAGACCTCTTACTCTTTATCTTCAAAAACAATGTTTCCTTTTAGGGAAAAATAATGGTTAGAAAGGCTAAAAGGCACTGAAGAATGAATTACAGCTTGGACTGTGTCTAGCTTCAGCCAGCTGTTTAAAAAAAAGCACTGATCTGGTCCCTATAATCAGATTTTGTTTCAGTCTCATTGTATCTGCTGCAAATGGGTCACCGGCCACTTTTCCTCGCAGACAGCCAGCCAAACGGCAAACCAATGAGCCTGCCAGCCAGCTATCACATAGAATTATGAATGACATTTTCACAACAGGAAGGCATGAGGAATCAATTAAATGTACAGAGAGAATGCTAATAAGGCAGCTGTTGAAAAAGATGCATAGAAACGGGGAGAGTTAGAAAAAAATAGCAAGAAAGCGAAAGATGTCGGAGCCAAGAAAATAACCTGTAAAACAAGAAAAGATGGAAAAAGCTTTTTTAAAAGTCTGTGCTGGAGGTGGAAAGCGACATGAATGAAGGAACTTGTGTGAAGATTCCTCTGTTCTCGTCTTTAGAGGTGATATCAGAGGGCTTCATGCTGAGATGTTCAGCGTTTGTGATAAAGTTCAGTATCAGACTGAGCCAACTCCAACAAATCGATTGCAACCGTTTCCATTACCTCCTCTAGTTTGTATTTCTTTTATGTTGGCTTACTTGTTCTGGAATTTTGCTTGACCCACAGAACTTTCATCATTGTGTTGCTTTCAGATGTATTTTCAAGATGCATTTAAACATAAAATACCTGATATTTCATACTTCTCTTAATTCTAGGTATGTATGTACTGCATGTATGCACACATACAGGTATATATACAGTTTATTATATAGAAAGTATATTAATATATACAGCATATTCAGTATATTGATACTTTCAGTTTCAACCAGTTGAAACCAAAGGTATCATTGTTTTGTAACCTTCCAATTTCCTGAGATTTTATGCTGCCCCTTTATTGTCAGTGTTTGCCTTAGACACAGGGCTAGATGAAAAATGTGAACCTGACCTCTCAGGAGCCTTTTGACAACCACTGGACTTGACCAAAAACCAACAAACAATTCTTAAATTAACGAAAATGATTTTAAGGGACCTATAGTCACATATTATGACTGTATGAATGTTCTTCTTGTTTTATTTGATTGTAAACATAAACAATTACGGTGACCAGAAGTCTGATGTTGTCTATGTGCACAATGAATAAACATCAGAGTAATAGAGCCAAGCAACTCACAGTGGAGGTATGGAAATAAAGAAAGAAGGAAAGTTTAAGATCAAGCATGAAAAATGGCAAGAAATACATTGGATAAGACACTAACACTTGGAATCCAATATGAAGGATGGAGTTCATCAAGGTGGCTGCTAACTCTATGAAAGCTGGCAGATTGATGAATGTATGATTAAGTAGTGCCAGCAGATGGAGATGGTGTGCAACAATATTTATGTCAGCCGATGGTCCCCGATGCCAAAATTTATTTTCAGGCTCAAAAAGGACCAAGTAAACACTATCAATAAAAATGTTTGCAATGCATTTTTTTTAGACTTCTATTGTTTGTTTTGTTTTTTATAGGCTAGCACATAACTAGGCCCCTTTAAATCTTTGTTCTACATACCACGGTTTATAGTCATATTCTCCCAGTTGACCTTTAAGAACACTAGGATCGGTTAACTATATAACTTTGCATCAGATAAAGACAAATTAAATCACCTTTATCTCTATTCTTTTAAAGGATAAAAAAAACAATAAAAATAAGCAATTACTGTTTTAAAATAGTCAGATCCTTGTAAAATATAAAATGTATAATAAATCTAATTTAACCACTCACATAATCTTGTGCATCAACATGGTGGTTATACATACAATTGGTACCTAACAAAGGTATTAGATTACTCTCTATGGTAACATTAGCAAAGTTCTATTTGAGAAAGAACAGCTGCTTTAAAATGAGATGGTTCTTGGATATTGTTTTCTTGTTGAAAACATAGAATTTTCTCCACTGGTCAAAAAGACTCTGATTATGCTGTGCATTCTATTCAGTTTTTACCTCATATTTTTATGTTTGTAGGAACCAATGGCTGTAAAAGTGCTTAGTGTTCTTTAAAAGTTATCTGGAATTGCAAACAACAATAGCTTTCATTAAATTAAACATTTCCCAATAAAATCCTGTCCAAATATTGTTAGCATGTGACTTTGTCTAATGAAATAAGTTGGTCAAATGTAGCCACAAATATATGATAGGAAAGCTTTAATCTTGAAACCTTTTTTTTTGCCCTGTCTGGAAATGTGGATACTTTGTTTTGTTGAGGGTCACATTTTTAGATTTGTTAAAAATCAGCCATTGTGTATCTTCTCATCTTTTATTCTGTATTTATGCTTACAAGTCTTGGGCAGTGACAGGACTGCTAAAACTCAAAGCATATGCAGAGTCGTGCCTGCATGATTAGCTCTGTATGAACCCAATATGGCAGCATCAAGTCCAGATCATGTTTGTTGGCAGTGGATAAGGCAAGGCGCACAGCTGCACCATATAGTCACTAGAATCCTGTCACGAAATAGTAATGTTTGGAATATCACAATCACAAGAGACTGCTCTGACACACTATTTTGTAAGCCATCATATTACGTGTGTCGCTCTCAGTGTGCCAGTAACATATTTGACCAGCTGGATGATCTCTAGTTTCCTTTGATTAAAACTATATGTATATTTCCAGTGCCTGAGATTCTTAAACACATATAATATGGTGGGGAAGCTTTGCTGATGAAAATAAAGAATTCATCACTATGAATGGTAGTTTAATTGTTAGTCAATATTCAGAAATTGCTTAGCAATTACTTTTTTATTTCAATACCATGCTGCCCTGAATATGATGCAAATCTTCAATTTTCTCTGGCATACAAAAATGTAAATATGGCAGAATTATCAACCAAGAGTTTTGACTGAAAATGCAGACAAAAGCAGGACTTTATTAAAGCAGCTACTTTGCAAGTGTTTTGACTCAAACAACATCACATAATTGTTTTTTCTTGAGAGAGTCTGACACATAATCTGCAAACAATAACTGGGTTTGGTAGCTCCTTAGACTGACTTTGGGACATCATCAGTTTTCTTTCAAAACTAAAGTCGTCACTCAGTATGAATGTGCAGTCAGGGGCTGAGGCTAGTCTGTCCTCCCTCTCTGGTGTGAAAGAGCTAAACCTGAGTTGAGCAGCTTTTTGTTCCTCTGGTTGGTATTTGCACTGAGCATTATACGAACTTTGTGTGTTTGTCTGAGTTGTGTTAGGTGTGTCTTTGTTTAATTTTCTGGGATTTTTCTTTTTATTTCTTTACTCCCATAGTGCTTTGTGAGCATATAAATATTTACATTCACTTAGATTTGTGTAAATATTCATTCAGAGACTTACTTTTATTTTATGTGCACTTTCTCTGTGAGGTGGCACAGTCAGTGTATCACTCTATGCGTGTCTCATTATGTAATTATCAGTGTGCAGTATCTTTCAGTGCTGAAAACGTTGCTTTTAAAAGCTTTAATAACTCCTGTTATCATCATCTTTGTGTAAATGGCTGAAAAACAGGAACATAAATAATTGTTTGATGCACCTTGTTCTGATTTAATCAGTCATAGTATCTGTCTTGCATAGGGCTGTTAGATTTTTATTTGTACTAAAAAGAAAGCTCTTCTTCTCAAACCTCTTATGGATTCAGATTTTTAAACAAAATCATCGCGTTCTTGATAATTGCTTCTTTCAGCTCTTTAAAACTTTGGCTAGTTAGCTTAGAGCAGAGATAAGGATCGGATACTTCTTCAAATGTTGTGAATGAGAAGGTAAATATGCACATATTTCGCGTTTTTTTTAGGTATTCTCGTTTATTTCTTTCATATTGCTTGTACGTACTTGCAGCAGTTCTTGGGGGGGTTTGTCCGTGAGTTGAAGGTGAATGGAAAGCAGCGGGGATTTGTGTGCGTATATGTTCTGTGTGCTAACAACGATAATAAATAACGTCCTAATGTCCTGGTTTGACCTTACGTCTGGCTGGATAGGCTGCCACACCCCTACAGTATGAGAGCTAAGCATGTGAGTCAGTATATGTCATCAAGACTGTAAACATGACATGCTCTTGACTGCAATGTTCCTTTTGATTCTCATTTTTATATTTTATCTACTCTAGAAATAAAGGCATGTTCTATCTGTGCAGCAGCACTTCTTGCAGGGAGACTAAATTTACGTAGTTGCTCTGAAGGTGCCTTCCAATTCACATCCTTTGAAATTGTGTCATTCTCCAGCACAAGTTTGTTTTTTCTTACAAATAAAAACCTGAAAGGTGTATTTTATTTTTTTTTTTAATTTTTATGAATAAACTGTGTGACAATACTTTGCAGAGACAACATTGCTCTTTGGACCAGCATGTTTGACCATGGGGATGGGTTGTAATGATGTTCAATTGAATTTTTGTAACACAGCATTTTGCATGTATGCCTCAACATTTTATTTGGGTTTTATGTGACCAGAGCACTTTTGTATCCCCAATCGTTTCCTGCATGGCCTTTATTTCAACACTGTCTTGCCTCTCTTTTATTACTACTTTTATTAGACACTACAGTAAAACTTCAAAATATTGACTTTCCCTCGCATTTGGCACAGTGAGGATGGTAAATGCTGAGGCCTCGAAGCAGCAAAAGGAGGAAAAAGCAACTTTGACTTTAACTTTATTTTTTGACTGTTACTTAGCTAAAATAAAAAAAATATTAAAAGTATTTTACTTAAAAAGATAAAACATGATCTGCACAGTGGTACAGTGGGTATCACTGTTGCCTTGCTGCAAGAAGGTTCCAGGTTTCATTCCTGGCTGAGGGTATTTCTGCATGGATGTTGCATCTTCTCCTTGTGCATGCAAGGTGTGAGTGTGTGCGTGAATGGTTGCTTGTCCTGTTTGTCTCTGTGTTGCCCTGTAATAGACTGGCGACCTGTCCAGGGTTTACCCCGCCTCTCGCCTGCAGGCAGCTGGAGATAGGTACCAGCACCCCTTGCAACCCCAGCATGGATAAACATGATGGAAAATAAATGGATGGTAAAACAGGATGACATTCTGAAGTAACAAACATCAGAGTATATGGGGTAAACTTTAGAAAATAGTTGGCAAAGGTTTAAAGATTAAGACCTGAGGCAACTATTCAAAAGCAGGAATAAAAGTTCAGTTTGACTTGTTTATGATATTATGCATTTAGTATGAGGTGAGAGTCAGATTTTTTGCTTGCAGGAATAATATCTAACAGTTTTTTACTGAGATGGTGAAGCTGTATCCAACTTACATTTTTTATGACTCATCAATTAAAAGTGTATTTTTTTCTCACTCGTACCATACTTATCTCTTCCTTAAGTTACATTAAGCAGTTTCTTTTTCCACCTACATTTAAGGCTGTAATGAAAGCCATGTGCAGTTAACAGCCCAGCGCCTGGCTGTTACCTCCCAGAGATGACATTCCCCCCCTCCTTCCCGTTGTCCTTGTCTTGTTTACATTTAATTTCACGGTGCATTTCAAAGGCAGAGCTTTTAGAGAAGCAAAAAGCCAAGGAACAACAATACAGCCGCTGTTAGAGAGCCCACTAAAACAGGCCAGAAGTCGCACAAACCTCCTACAACTTTTGATCAGATCAGTGGCTGTGCAGTGTAAGCGCTCTCCTTGATTAAAAACAGGCTTTTTTTTTATCCCCAAATCCTGTTTTGTTTTGTCCTTTCTTTGTCCTGACAAAATGATCAGAGCAGAGCTTGGATGGAGTCCAGACCCTGGATGTTTTCCACCACTTGGTTGTAACCTGAGCTGCAATGTACCTGGCTGGCTCATTGCTGACTAGGTAACCAGTAGATTGACAGCTGTAACCCAGGGCTCCCTGCCTCACATTTGGATCGCTGATTAGTTGGTTTGACGGATGAGTGCTGTTGTTTAACTTCTTTATCAACACAATGAGAGAGGTGCAAAGTTGAAACAGGTTAGATTTGCTTGGATAGTGGTAAGAACCCATTTTTCTTATTCAGATCATTGAATAGTTTTGCCTTTCCTCTGTCTTTCAGCCTAAATCGATGAGCTGCTGCTTATATTCAATGCTGCACACTTCAGCAGACACACATGTGCTCAAAGAGCACTGACTCTTCCTCCTTACTTTGAATGTATTCACCCCTTTTTTTTTATCTAAATATTTCAGTAATGCAATTATGATTTAATACTTTGCTTCCAAATGTGTCTTGGCTTGTTTCAGAGAGAGATACAAGGAGAGTGAAAAGAGCCACAAAAAGAACTGGGGGGAGGGATTTTGGGGTGTTTTGCTTGAGTGAATACATCAATGCACAGACATGTCATCTTATACCGTGTGAAGGCTGATGTGTTGGTAGAAAGTGTGCCTGGGGCTAAGCAGATTGGCAGAGATGACAAACCAACCGATAGGATTGTGTCTTTTCCAATAACTCCCAGATGTGCATCTGTTTCACAATTGCAGCCTCATCGCTGAAGCCACCGTCAGTCATGGAAAAACCAGCGGCAGCTAAAAAAGGAGCTCTTCGATTCGAATGCAAGACACAATCACGGATAGAACAAAAGCCTGAAGCATGACTGGATATAATTTTGGCAATCAGCATAGACTTCTACCACACTTAAATGGGGACACCTTTTTTAACCTAAAGGTTTTTTAATCAGATTCAAACCAGAGCTAATTTTAGTTGGAAGAAATGTTATGGTAGAATTTAAAGATTATCTTTAGTATAAATCTAGCAGAGGTAAAAAATGTTCTGTGCTCAGCTGTATATGTCAGGGACTTTGTAAATGATCTAAAAAATGAAATGTTTTAAATCTTAGCTGATGAGTAACCAACATTAGCCTACTTTTTTACCTGTTGTAACCGTGGGGATTTTCTGGCTCCTCCATTTCTTGGACTTACCCTCTTCACTTCTACCATATTAGGAAGTCTCTAGTCACTGTGGGGATTATCTGGCTTTTGCTTTCAGATGTTTTAGCTGGAATGTTTACTGTCAACAAACTTTCCTCATAAATACTGTTTTACTTTACTTCTATTATCCAGCTCTGTTTAATCAAGTAACGCCATCATGAAATGGTTCTGCTCTCTAATTTATAACACATAACACCCACTGAATGGGCCTGGCTAGGATTCATTTAGTCTGGCATTTATCCATTCAAAGGTCCAGACAGCCAAAAAAAAAATCAGCACAACTAAATACAAAACATTTGATAAATCCTAAATGTCAAAGAATCTATGGCATTAGTCTTTTGCCAAAGGTAAGGAGATATATGAAAACATTTTTAGCTTTAATATGATGATTTTACTTTTATTTATTATTAGATTATGCAGAGGTGGGTAGTAACTAGTTACATTTACTTGACCAACTTTTAGAAAAAAACGGTACGTTTAGAAGGAGTTGGACTTTGTGGTGCTTTTTAGTTTCACTCAAGTTATATTCTTATGTAGAATTTGCACATAGCTGTCTATCTGATTACATCTTTTTTTTTTTATTAAATCAGATGTTTAAAAATGATTAGCAGCCCTTTTACCAAGTACTTTTTTTTTTAAACTCTTACTTGAGTAATTTGAGGTATGCTTCGAATTTCCTTTTTGCAAGATATGTTGATACTGGTCAGTGACGGAAACAGTGATGCAGCTGATACCATAGCAGCAGCCCGCTTTGTTTATGCATTCAGACATAGTGTGAAGACAAGCTTCCTGAATTTAAAACTATTCATCAGATTTGAGCAGAAAGTTGATTTTAAGTGACTTTGAATTTGGCGTTGCTGTTGGTGCAGGACAGGCTGAGTATTTAAAAAGACCTGCTGATTGGCTGGAGTTTTTCACACAAATACCATCTCTTGGTGTTACCAAGAATGGTATAAAAATAGGAAAAGCTTCCAGTTAAAAATAGTTGTTTAGATAATAGTCTTTGCTGGTGTAAGAGAATAAGACCCATCAAAGTTTAGAGGATAGAAACTCATCAGAAGCTTAATTAAGCAAACATTACAACCAAAGGTTACTAACTACAGGATGCATAGGAGCATCAAACCTTGAAACAGACTATATAGCAGTGTGTGGAAAAAAAAAAGAAAACGGAGGATAAAATTCACACAGACTTCACAGATTTGAAGTCTTGGTTTCAGCTGTGAGATTCGGATGGCAGGGTCAAAATTTGGAGTAAACAAGATAAAAGCATTTATCCAGCCTGCTGCGCATCAACTGCTTATGCTGGTAGTGGTGCTATAATGGTGTGAGGGAATATTGTCTTGGAAACTATTAAGCCCACTTATAACAATTTGTTAATGTTTAAATGTCAAAGCCTTTCCGGGTATTGTGGCCATTCATGTCAAGTCATTTATAGGATAGAAAATAAGCTAGAAATATTTGTCACTGTTCCATGGTGACGGAAATTCAGGTCTTTTCCCAACAAAGCAAAAAGCCCTAAAAAAGTTACAAGACTGAACAACTATAAGAGGTAGAATAAAAAAAAATAAGTCACTAAGTAAATTAAAATAGAATGTATAGTAAAAAAGAAATCCTATTAATTTACCAAAATGGTAGTTTGCAACATAGTCTAACATTGCTTAAGGAAAAAAGCAACTGTTTCTTCACATAAAAATAATTACTGAGAATAAACGTAAACAGTTGTTGAATAAATTAAAACTGTATGATCTTATCTGCATATAGGATGATCAGAAAATGTTTTTTTTTGTTTTGTATTTTTTAAACACAACAAAACCAAATAAGACTCCAATAAATGTAAAAATAGCAAGATATGAAACATTACGGCAGAAGGTAGAAGTTTTCTGGACCTTACTGACATTCTTACTGCAGCTATAACTGACCCGGTAGCTTTCTGCCACCATACAGGAGAGATGAAACACATTCCAGCAATCAGTGTTTCCATATTGTGTGGTATTACATAGTGATACCTCAATCTTTGTAACTTTAAACACATAGCATGATTTTGCACATAGTTTTTTTTTTTTTTTATAGTCTGATTTGATAATGATTCCTGATAAAAATCTTTTTATCCTGGAAGACAGATCTGGAACTCATTCAGAGAGGTGCAACTGGTAAATTGAAACAGAGAGGTTTTTGTATGTTTGGGTGGAACGTGCAAGCTTCCATGTTGACACCAGCGGTTGCAAATCACAAATCTCTTGTAATATCCCGATCTGTGACTATGGGCTTTGTTATATGACTTATATGCTGCTGATGTAACCTACCAGCACTGCAGTGTTCATGTGCATTTGCTTGGTTGCCGTTGGTGAGTGCGTGGCGGCAGATGGTGGGAGTGGTATTACCACGGGGCGATGGACAGTGCACAAGGCGAGCCGGCTGTGTTGACTACAGCAAAGACACTCTCTGTCTGTTTCTCTCAGGCTCTCTCCATCCCCTCACCCTCTTCCTCCTGTGTCAGCCGAATGAATGGCTGGCTATCTTTCTCAGTCAGCAGCAGCACTACTCTTTCATCATCTGTCCTTCTGCTTGTGCATTCATTCCTCTAAAAGAATGTCAGACTGGTCCATCACTCCCTACATCCATCCCTCCATCTGTCAGATGAATATCTATCTCTTCACCGACTTTTCCTGCCTTTCAGTCCATCGCCGTACCCCTTCCCCTTTGAGGGTTTGTGTGTTTTCTTCTTAAGTGTGAATGTGCATGTGCAGTGGTGTGTTTGTTTGTTTGTTGATGTGTTTTCCAGTCTTCTTATGACTGTGTGTGTGTTGATGTGTGCCAGATCAGTATCTGTCCCCTTATCCCTCCCTCCTCCCCTTTCTGACCAAGTGTGTGTGTGTGTGTGTGGTGTGAATCAAGGTCAGTGGGAATCTGCTGGCAGACGCCAACCATCCACCCCATCCCACCACCCCCCCCTCCTTTCCACACACACACACACACACACCCACGCACACACACACCCACGCACACACACACCCACGCACACACACACACACAGATGGAAGGTTTGTGTGCATTGCGTCCATCCAGCCATCTAGATGTCCCTGCTTTGTTTGCCTCAGCTCAGTTTAGCTCGGGCTCAGCTCGGCTCTGCGGATTAATTACTGGGGAACCCACTGCGTCTCTGACCTCCGCCATTGGACTAATTGAAATCTAATTGAATTGTGCTTGTCTCTACTAATGAAGCCCCACCACTAAAAGCGCCAATCTTTTAGCCTTGGCTGCAAACCTTTAACCGCCCAGCTAAAACATACTGACATCATTCTGCAGTTCAGTTTGTGGAAAGTTAAATTATGAAATGTTGTTGGAAGTTATTGTAAGTTTATTTAGTTTTTTTTTTCTGGAAGGTAAATTGGACATAATTAATATTTAAATGGATTGAATGTACTCAGTTTTCCAAGCCTGCTAGATAAATTTGTAAATTGCCTTGTTGAAAATTCAGGAATTTATATGCGGCTCTGAATCTCTAGGTTTTGCCACCTTCTCAAAAGGTTGCAGTATGAAAGCATTTTTGCTTGTCTCGTGTAGCATCATGGTATCTGTGGGGGTAGTTTGAAATTTAGTCCACCAGATGACTCTGCTCACTTAAGCCTCTTTCTCTTTGGACAGCCCTCAAGCCCCCTCCACATACCAGTGGCTTTTACCTTCAATGAAAAAACACAGCTATCATTTATTCCTGCAGCAAATCAATTCACACCCACTATCCGTGTTTTAATGCCTTGTTACCGATAGGTAAGATTTAGTGTCACTATCTGACAAAAAAAAGCAACATAAAACTGTTGCAATTAAAATCCGTTTGATATGTTTCTTAATTGTAAATAATTTTCTTAAAGGATCTTGTCACTATATAATAATTTTTTTAAGGCTGGATCATTAGCTGAGCAATAATCACCAAAATATATTAAATATTCTGATTCTGCTTTCATTGGCTGTTGGTAAAAGCAGAAAGCAGCCATTGCACATCTTCATTCTGGTACCTGAACTTTATTTTTTCCTACTTATTTATCTTAAAAAGATAGTTTTCAAAAAAAGCAAAACTGAATCTCTTGTATTCTTTTTGGGTATGTTTAGCCAGATAATGTTAACTATTACTATTAAGGAGAAAACACTCAGTACTCCACAAACAAAGCCTCTATTTTTATTAAATAAGCACCAATAAGTAGTGCTTCACAATATTAGGCAATGGGACTACATTAATATTAATTCTAGAGCTCTCTGTGACCTTTAGCATTGCGGGCACTGCCATCTTTGTCAGCTTTGTGATTATCTTTTGCAGACAGTCTGTAAAAAATTTAATATTTCACTGAGATGTAAAGTGTTTATCGATGCAGGTTTGAAATAAGAAAATGCAAACATTGTATTACTAATCGCCCTTTGGAATATTATGATTGTGTTGATTAATTCTGTGCTGTATATTCTGTTATGTTCAGTTGCTGGAATAGGTCTTTATTTAGTAATAAAATCACATATCATGGGGTGGCAATTAGATGGTGTGTTAGGAACTCTAAAATGTTTAATGTTTTGATAAACCTCAATCTCATTCGTAGGATTGTGGCTTTACCTGGTTGTATTCTAACTAGCAATATTCAATGCATTTCAGTTTATTTATATCAAGTCATTTAACAGGGTCAGTTCAGTCAAATCATCCAGACAGAGCGTTTCAAAATCTTTCTATCTAAGGTAACCCAGCTAATTTCATTGAGTCTATTCACTTCGCAGAATTCGCTTCCACTGAATGAGCATATAGGGACAGGAAACTACAGCAGTTTTCACATTATGTCACATTTATCAGAAAATAGGGCCTACTGTTGTTTTATTCCCGAATGCATTAGTTGGCATTATAGGTCATTTGAAATGTCCAACCACTTAAAAGGTTTACTTTCTTTGAAAAGATGTGCATAAATACAATAAGCAAGCTCTAAAAGGGTTTGACAGTGATGCAGGCTGTACGCATAAAATGAGTGGAGACATCTTGAAAGGTAATATTGTAAATCTCATGGGGCTATAAAATTAACCCATCTAAAAAGGAAGGAAGAAAAAAAAACTACCAACAGAAAAATTCCTCTGAGAAAAACCCTTTTTGCATATTTCAACTCCTGCAAAGAAAACAACTACGGCATCAAAAAACATCAACAGTGCTCATGATTGTACAACGTCATGGAGACTATAGAGGAGGCGGGCTGCTGTCAGCAGAGCTTAAGACTGACATGGGTGGTGGATGGTGGTGGACCCCCTGGGATTTGCTTGTTTTGTTCGGCCTTCTTTAGCTTTTAGCAGGTGAGAGATCATACAACTATTGTTTTGAGGTATTCATTTGATGTTTCTTCCCATCTCAGCTCCTTGTTGGCTTGAATACATTAGCAGTGTGGCAGTGTAGTGGGGATGCTAATGTAGAAGTGGGTGAGAGGAGGAGGAGAGGAAGAAAGGATGGAGGCAGTGGAGGGAAGGAAAGAGTCGGTCATTAGGGGGAGGAGGAGGAGAGAGGCAGAGGACAAGGTTTTTATAAAGTGTGGGAAGACGAAGTGACCTTCCCTTTCACTTTCATCTTGGCTCTTTTCTCCTCTGGCCACACACACACACACACACACACACATGGCTTTACACACCAAAGCAACATGAAGTGTGTGTCACAGACTGTTTAAAAACAGCTTAACATGCAACCCACCCTTCTCCATATGTGTTTTCATACATTCTCTCTTTTTTTTGTCTTTCACTTGTGCAGGTCCCCTTGCAACCTGGCCAGTCTTTCAAGTTCACAGTCCTGGAAACTCTGGACCGAATCAAGGAGGAATTCCAGTTCCTCCAGGCTCAATATCACAGGTACACTCATATGGCAAATGCAAAAATGCATACACATTTTAAAATAGGTTATTTGGTCTTCAAGACAAACTTGGTACAAAATTTTTTAAACTTATTTCTGATGCAATCAAATATCAGCAAAGATTCAACAAAAGAGGATAATAATCTGCCTCAAGGTCTGCCTCTTTCATACATCTTGAACTTAAATCATGTGCCGGTGCTTTAGGAGTGATCATAACCGCCATAGTCTCTATGTTGTAGGGATATTTAAGAATGAAGATGTAAGAAGTGCTCTAAAAATAGTTTTAATGCCATGCTATCTAATGCCTTTTTGTGTTTTGGTACACTTGAATGTTAGGTAAACAACTTTAAATGTATTCCCACTGTTTTTGCCAGTGATGAAAATGTATGCTAAATTATAATTGTTTGAAAACACATAAAACTAATTCATGTATTAACAGCTAGTTGAACTGAAGGATTTTAGTGATAGAAAGATGAGGAGAGCTGTTTTTCTTGTTTTAGATTATCACTGCTTGCATTGAATTTGACACATTTGAAATTAAAGCAGGTATTTATTCTGGAGCCACTGCAGTGGGTTGATTACATAGCAGTGTACAGATGATGCATAATTACACAACAGGATACAGAGGCTTATGCAGAAGTGCAGTGAATTGTGGAGAAACCCTGATGAGGATTTTTGTCATGACGATGGTGTAATTCATTGTTGCACTCAAAAGGCCAGAAGTTGTCATCTGAGAATTTTGGAAGAAACTTTAAATGGGTAGAAACTCCTTTTGTTTCTCCTGTGGAATTTATTACAAGATGGAAACAAACTGTGTGACTCAGATGTATTTGTGTTGTGCAGCCTGAAGCTGGAATGTGAAAAGCTGGCCAGTGAGAAGACGGAGATGCAGAGACACTACATCATGGTGAGTCCTCTTGGTTTTGGTGGACATGTGTAGGATCAATTTGTTTAAGAAGAAAAAAAAACTGAATTACTGGTTAGACTTATGTTATCTGGAAGAATAAATGTCTTTGTGAGGGTTGTGATTACCTCTGTGTCAAACAGAGACAAGCTCAAGTAAAGGCAGTGCAAATTTTGTAAAAACAAAAGAAAATACATTTTCAACATCCTTTATTTATGCTCCAAAGTCCTCCAATGTTAGCAGAACATTTTTCCCCCTAAGCTTGTAACTTACATTACTCACAATAGTGTGGTGCATCTTTTTATCTTCCATTTCTCATTGCTGCTTCAAACCCCTTATATTAGTATTTCAATCAGTGTCTGTAGCCTTTGTTCTCCTTTCCTGCACCAACAACCTGAGCTCCCTGTGTCAGTTTGTTTAAGAAACTAAATGCTCACTTCCGTTAAAAGCCTTCGTCTGTGGTACAAAACCCACACCGAGCCAACCAGAATACGATATGCACCATCTGCTAAGCTGCTCACATTTCATAAACCTGGGAGAGCAGGAAGGATCAGGGCTGTAAGCTAGATAGACACACAGATGGGTAGACAGAAAGAGGAAGATGGAGAGAGGCACGCAGAAACTAGGAGCGTGTGAGGAAAAAAGCGAGAAGAAAAATGGTCAGTCAGACAAAATGATACAGAGTCACTTTGAAAAACAACAGATCAGATGATGTCATACACACATACCCTGAAAAACACAGCTAGATATATATCTATATGTACAGCAGATAGATAGATAGATAGATAGATAGATAGATAGATAGATAGATAGATAGATTATCTGATGATTAAAGTTCTATTTCAGTGGAAACAAACTTTCTATTAACCCTATATGGCACATTCAGTTTAACACAAGTTTCTACTGCTTCCTGCTGCTCGACAGTGTTTGAACTTATATGGACTTTACTATATGTATTTTTTAAAAATATGTGGGTGAATTCATTCTCTTAGGTGATCTGTTTATTGTCTGGCAGTATGTAATCATTCTGCTCTGACATGTAAAGGAGTGTTACTATGCCGACAAACCCTATTTCGCTACGTACCTGAAATAATTAATCATTGCAGACTTTACTTTTTTCCCAGCAAATTAAATACTTTTGTAATGTCTCACCTGTCTGATTTCCTGCTGTTGGAGGATCGGCTTTGTTCTGCAAAACTTAACTATATAAACAGATTTTGGATATAATCCGTTGCAAGTATGAGAAAATCCTCTCATTGAAATAAAACATTTTACAATAGCACAGTGATTACAATCAGTACTGGCTTAGCCCTCAAAGCAAAACAACTAAAAGGCTGTGGGAAAAAAAAAAATCACGCTTTGTGTTCTTGGGAATCTGGCGACGTTTATCAAATTGAAGGGTCTTGGTTTAAATGTTTTAATGAAGGAAGTTAAAGTGCAAAGAAAACGTCTGCATTGTGTGTCGGCTCAACTACTCGTCTTTGTTGTTTTTTAGTTTCTGGGCTCAAGTTTTTTGCACAATGATCAGTTGAACTCAATTTCAAGAGAGGTAAACTCTGTAGCAATAATGAGTAGAACCAGCACTGTTTATGACAAGTAAAAATAAAATACTTTTTTGAGAGTATATGCTCCTATAATTAAGTTTCTGTCTCAATCAGGGTTTTTTGTTTCAGTCAGCTGAGATTAGGGGTTTGCATTTATTGAGTCCCAGCCTGGTAGGCACTGTAATGCTTTCAAACCTTTGTCCTTTACACTGACAGGTATTCTGTCACAAACTGAGTTACTGAGGCTCAGGTTGGGATAGCTCTTGGGGTTTCATCTCACAGGGACAGTAGGAAGAAGCCAACTGCAAAGTTCTGACATCTATACCCCTCAACTGACATGCTGCATGTAACAAAAATGTTTGCACATTAGATAATACACTATAGTGCTAGACTGATTTTTTGGCTCATGTTTTTGCTATTTTGGTATGATCTACCGTATTCATATCTCAGTCAAAACACTGAGTTCTAGTCAATCAGTTTAAACACATTTATATAACGAAATATTTTTCTGCTTGATTCATTCAGTGCTCCGCTTTAACGATTGTGAAATTTACTCACCAGATCCTCAGGTAAACTCTGCACAATCCTCTCCCATATCAAGGTGTCATAACATTACATGGAGCTCCCAGTTTCATTACATCAACAGTATATTGTCCATGGTTTGTTTTACAGTGTTGCAGACTAGTCAGAAAGAAATATTGGCTGTGAGAGAACTTGGCCACATGGCTTGATGGCTAACTATGGGTGCAGCTGACATGAAACTACACACATACATCAATGGCTGTCTCCACTCTGGGAGTTAAAAGCTTATAATTTAGAAAGCTGTTTGGGATTTCTCCAGTTTTGTAAAATAAATATAAAGTTAAAGCTCAAAATTACTTGTGACCCTTTTAGATTTTAGTGTAAAGTCATATTTTAATATTAACTTGATATTTCTGACTGAAAGCAATATTAAAGCCTATGGAGCGGCCCAACTAGAGTCTGAACTTAAAGATTAGGATCATGGCACTGAGGGTGTCCAACCACACTTGTCACCAAAAATAAAATAATCAAAATACCAACAAAAACTTGTGGAGTATTTTATAAATTATAAGGGGTTTGTTTGGTGTAATGGCAATAATCCTGTCTGTATTTAATAAGGAGAAGGGTACAAGTATGTTTTAATATTTCACTTTTATTAGAATATAAATAAAAAACAATGACTACTTTATTTATTTTATATTTAGTTTGAGTTATATATGTTATATGTGCAACTTTAACTGCAAAAAAAAGAAAAGACAAACATTTTTTTTTTTTACCTTCATTCACTATTCAGTCCTGTCAGTGGTTAAAAGGATTTTTGGACATTTATTGTTAAGGAAAAATAGTGAAATACATGTTTTCATCTCTATGCTAACACTGTTCCACAACTGAGCTCTACCAACAAACAAGCTTCGCTGTTTATAACATTCTTTTGGCCTTTGTTACAATAATCTTACATTAATCTTTTAGACTTCATTTTTTTTGTGCAGTGCAGAATGTTTTTCAACATCTGGCATTACCTTTATCCACATATGTGCTTCTTTAACTGTTAATTTAACTTTTTGGATGAAGGCAAATAATTGTAATTTTTAATCTGTGAAGTATATGATTTTTATATTTAGCCTTTCGTGAAATTGTTAGACACTCCTGACAGATAGCATAAGCAATTTTCATATAATAAGAAAAGAAGGGGGGCAGAAGTTCAGTGACCAATCCATAAAACCTAATCATTAAAGCTGATCAGATAGATTGAAATACCGGTAATAAAAAATCCAAATTCCTATTTCTTTATTCTTTTCCTCTATTTAGTCGACATAGTAGGAAAAAAAGGTTTAGGACTGATGTTTAGAAAAACTGTCTTCTCTTGTCACATGTGCTCCATTAGGTTTTACTGAATTACTGTGTGGAACAAATGGTCTGGACAACTCTTCCACCTGTGATTGTACAACAGAACATGTTTCTCTTTTTTTATATTCATGAATGTCTGCTGTCATCAAATCAAACTCCTTATGATAATATAGTAAAGGTCCTGGCTTATGTGACCATTGCTCTGCTGGTAAATGCTGCATCCTTAGGTTCTTTGCAGGGTTGTAATAGTTCTCCATGGCAGGAGGTCATAGAACTGCAGATGCTGATGACATATTCATGTAGGTTAGCAAGGCAGACGTTTAGAACCCCAGGCTGTATTATTTGAACAAGGGCTCACTGTGGTGAACTGGATGGTTAACACAGTGCTCTGCTACTTCATAGGCATGGCTTCAAAATGAGAGGGAGGGAAAGAAAATGAGAGAGAGGAGCTCAAAGGGAAAGATAGCTGCAGAGAAATAAAAAGCTGCTCAGAGTGTCAGACAGAAAAAAGAAGCTACTGAGGGACAGAGGGAAGGGTACAAAGGAAAGAAGAGATAAAAAGAATAAAGAGGGAATGGAGGAGACTGATCGATATGACTAAGATGAACACAGAAAAAGAGAAGGAATATAGAAGAGATTCTGGGTGATGGGAGAAAAGATGGAGGGAGGAATAAAAAGATCCTGCAGAGGGACGAAATGGAGAGAATGCAACCCAGAGAGTAGGAGAAAGAGATAGCTGTGTGCTAGTGTGGGGGTGCATGAACTAAAAGAGAGAGGGTGCATGCACAGACACGTAAATAATGTGAAGCAACAACGGACTCGCTGCGCCCACAGAGGAGATAACCCAGAAGGCTATATTTAGCTTGTTAGTCCTGTCATCCACTGAGGCCTGTTTCCACAGGCTGGAGGTCTGCTCACCATGCTGCATGGCTCCTGGTTTTACTATTCATCACTGCTAAGCCCCTAAATATACTGGGCTGGAACGTGGAGCCATAGTTTTATGTGATTATGTGCAACCTGTGCATATTAATGTTTTTATGTAAGACTAACCAGTTAGCTAAGAGGATCATATAGGTCTTAATAATTATATATATTCTTAATATAAAGTGGCTGATTATAATAAGATGTAAAATTCAGAGAGACAGAAGAGTCTGAGTGGATTAGCTTTGTTTTCTACCTACAGCAATTGCTGTTTCCTTTCAGCCCTATTCTTTGTTCAAGGCTGTAGAAATCAGTACATATCCTGCTGCTGTCTGCACATTTTCACCTAATTTCCAACAACTCCACTAGAGACCTGTATAGAAATCACCACAGCACTCTTATAATTATCACAAACAAAACATTGTTTTTAAACTGATTCACCACAATATTTAAATCCCAAAGATTTAAAGGAGATGGCAGCACAGCAGCAGTAAAGTCTCGCATCAGCGAGCCAATGATTGGGCTATAGTCTGTTCCAAACGTTAGATTATTGTTTTGGTTTTTCCAAAGCCAGAGCTACCTTGATAGCACATAATTGCATCCCTTAAACTTGTCTTCCCCTTTGGTTTGATATTCCCACAGATCTCTCATGATTTTCTGTAGAAGGCAAACCATATTAATCTGGGACTGCTCTGATCAAATCTGTTTGAGGAACGGAGGGACGTTTAGCAGAACCTTCTAAGCTGAATGGGCGAATCGACACCTACATAGCCCACCTACCAAAGTTTGATATTAGCCAATCATGGTTACACATAAAATAGCAACAGATGTCATGAGAAACCAGCTCAACTTATGCTCTGATGCTCTTGCTTTTCTACTTTCAAAGAGAAAATTGTGGATTCTGAAAAAAACAAATGTGATAGCAGCAGCTGCACATAAGTTCTGTGCAGCCATGTTTATTTTGCTCGTGGGCTCAACAGCTTTTGCTTTCTTGTACTTGTACATGTCATCTTCCACTTATCTGGGACTGGGTCATAGGGGCAGCAGTCTCAGCAGAAACTACCAGACTTCTCTCTTCCCAGACCCCTCATCCAGTTCTGCTTTCCCAATCTAGCCAAGAGACATAGTCCCTACAGCGTGTCCTGGGCCCTCCCCTGGGGCTCCCAGTGTAAGACAGCTGTGGATGTGGAGGAGAAGTGGATCTGCTCTGATCTTCTCCCAGAGATCGCAGATTCCAATAGCTAAAATGAGCTCTTGCTTTCATCACAGCTGTATTTCCTGCTTTAAACTTAATACTGTAACATAATTCGTTGACCCGGTTTGAGCTGGTCTCAAATGGTAAAAGCAGAAGTCGGAAAAGATGAATTCTCATATGTTTCTCAGATGTTCTTGCACAAATACTGCAAGAATTCATCCTGCAAGGTCAAGGTTAGAAGGCTGCAGGGCTTGGAGAACTGCTGTCAGTATACGGTTCAATGCTAATCTCATTATTCCTGTAAAGGCTGGTCTTTATATCATAGTTTATAAATGTTGTTTTAAACAACCTTTGCTCTTTTTTTTTTAGCTTAACCATGCTGACCTGCATTTCCCACCAATGATCAGCAATTGTAAAAAGCTGAAAACAGAAATTACACGCACAATTTTAACCTGAATCTATAAACAGCTTGACACACTAAAATGTAATGGTGTCTTTAAATGCATTAGCAGTCAGCTTCAAATCAGCTGATGTTGACCTATGATCACTGTATAACAGATAATAAAACACTAACAAAATTGAGATGACAATTAGCTTGTGTTATTCTGCTGCGGATTTAATGTATTTTCTAAAAATATTGTTGAAGCTTAATGTTTTTACATTATTTTTACATAATCAGGATTTTTTTTTACATGGCAATCAAAACATTCAGTTAGAGTTTTTCATTTGCGCTTGGTTGTTTCATTTACTGTACTAACAGTGAGATGCTCTGAGTAAACCTTGGCCCTGGTTTAAAAAACACACAATGAGAGACTTAATTGTGGGACAAATGACTGGAAAGTTAGTTTCAAAAGTAGATAACATTTCTGATTTATGGTTGTTACAGTAGGTATGTATTATGTTTTATTTCTTTTGTAAACATATTTGAGAAATGCAGACAATAACTTATCACATTTTTGTCTGAGTTATGATCATTATTTCTCAAAATAAATAGTTATTTATATCTAGTAGGCTTATAGTAATAAACTATAGGCACTAAGCAGTTTTATTGGTAAAGAGCATTATATATCTGATGATGAGAGGGACTGTGATGTGTCCAAAACTGATAAGACTTAAGCTTAACTCTTAAGGTGATGAAAAAGCTACAGAAAACCAGTATTCTTTTTTTTTAACAGTGTACGGTGTTAAATGTATTTGCTAGATGTTTATTTATTAGATTCAGTTTGTGTTCCTTCACATCTTTTATTTTACCTCTGTATTTAGCTATTTGAACTTTTTTCATTTCACACTAGAACTGATAACGCCTGCGCAGATGGTCTCTGTCTGCTGTGTTGCAGCAGTGCAACACCACAGCCAGGTCTAGATGTGATGTATGTCTGTGTGTGTACCTGTCAAGCAATCAGAGTGAGGACCATTTTGCCAATTTTACCATCACAATGAGGACCTGTTGTTGTAAAGTGAAGACATTTTGCTGGTCGTCACAAGCTATTTTGATAATGGTTAGGTTTGGGGCTAAGGTGTCAATTGGGTTAGGGTGAGTTATGCATTGTTATGGTTAAGTTTATGGTTAGGGCATAGAAAGGGTTGAAAATGACTGAAAATCAATGGCAGTCAACACAAGGTCCTCACTACATATAGCAGAACATGTATGTGTGTGTTTTAGATCTTTTAATTGCACATCTTTTGAATAGCTGATATGTTATATACAGCTTCTACTACAGTCAGTGGGAAGAATCATGTAATAACCTTTCGTTTTTGGACGGTGGGGGTATTTACCGTAAACAGACACATGGATCAGGTCATACACATTGTGACTGTCTGTGTCTGCTTTTCCTGTCTGGTTGTTATATTTATAATTCATGGCTCTCAGATTTCACAGCTCTTCTGGAATTTTGCAGTGTATTTTTAAATAAGGCTGCATTGTAGCCCTTGCTAATGAGGAGGGCAGAGATGTGCAATGAGGGGGTTACACAAAGTGCTAGACTTTTGACTTTTGGAGAGTTATGTCCTGCCTGTTAGATGTTTTTTGTTTTAGAAAGAGCAAATGGATTGGCTTTGAGGCGCTGTCCTCAGTGTTTTGCTCCAGTAAAGCTTCTAGTTTAAACCTGATTGTCTTTTTTTTTTTCAATTCACCAAAAAGTATGTTTTAGGTCTAGAATGTAGGGACTGTCCCAATATGGTAAGGACTTTTGTTCTGCAGCCCTCCTCACATCCCTACCATCAAACAAACTACTAAACTCTCAGGATAGGATAGACTGCCTGGTTCCTTTAACACGGAGAATAAAAAAGACATATCCACTGGAGGGTGACAGCTCACCGTCGGGGGTCACATTAGGTGGTCTCTGCATCACTCCGTTGGACATGTGTGTTTGCCTCAAAGTGCACTGCAGGGAAGCTGCAGGGCTCCAGTGTTAATAAAAGACATAGTTGCTTGCATGAGGCAAAATATTGTTGCTCTAATTTTTAAATCCCAAAAAAATTAAATGAAATATGTTGTATTAGTGTACATATCCTAGAACTATGTTTATTTTTACCTCTGTAGTGTGAAAAGAAACAATATTTAATGGCATGCAATTAACCAACAAATATTGTTTGTGATTATAATATCACAGCTAAGCTTTGCAAAACTTTATGCAGTTGAAATGTATAAATTATAAAAGTACAAAGACTAATTCCTGCAGGTCCTTACTTTCCAGCTTTATGTAAAACCTATTCTTGTAAACCAGCACAAATTCAACTATCATTAGTTTTTTTCACTTTTGTGGGATTGGGTGTGTAAGCTGCTGTTTAAGGATCAGTGACCATAAGAATATTTTTAAAATGATAGCAAACACATAACAATACATTCAGACAAGCTGGATTTTTACACGAAATATTTTGAGAAGGAAAACATGAAACTGAATCTTATCCGGCTTTAGGAGGGTCCTTATCAGTGATCCTGAAGACTCACTGCTGCATGTTTTATCCATTTTTTCCATTTAATAAAGCCTGACTTACACTAATAGCGTGCTAGCTCGGTTATAAATCTAGGCTGCTGTAATTATATTTAACAGTGTCTGATCTTTTCTATTTGATTACATTAATGAATAAAAGAAATAAAATTTAAAAAAAGGATGCGCAAATTTGAATTATATCTACTTTGTCTAAACATTTGATTAAATGTTTGATGCCATTAAACTTCTCACTGTACCTATTGGGAGGTTCTGATTTTATTTCACTTGTGGTACAAACCTGGCATTGAGCTGGCTTTCTAAAACCGGGAGCAACTTTAGAAATTTAAAACACTGGAACACTGAATCTTAATATTTGTCTGTTCTACACATCCCCAAAGCATTTTTAATTTAATTTAAAAGTTTTTCCTTTTTGGAAGTCTCACTTGTATCCAAATTTTAATAACTTAGCTGTTGATTAATGTTAAAAGTTTGTGGTGACCCTGTGCAGTTTCTTAAGTGGATAACACCAGTGCAAACCAACCCTTGAAACTTAAATGGACCAGGGAGCCATTCTAGAGCGTAGCAACATTTAGCGACCACCAGGTTTATCTGGACTCAGTAGCTGTTTGTTTATTGTGTGAATGTTTGCATGGGCAGTCTACCAAAAGCAGGATGTAAGAATCGGATGAAAGAGCAGCCATCTGATAAAAAAAAAAGAAAAGGTGGACATCCTTCTATTTCATTTATTCTCACTCAATGCAATATTTGAGCAATACTATTATCTAGTCAATCTGTAGCATCCAGTCAATATTGCGAAGGCCAGAACTAGTGGCTAAATAATTTGAAAGTGCTGTCAAACATAAGAGCTACTGTAGGTAGAAACAAATAAACAGTGTTACTATTGCATTTCCACCGTTGCACAGCTCATTACATACATTTCCTTTGTTAGCATTTCCAAGATTAAAATAAAAAATAAAATAATTCAAAAATATTTCACATTTACAAAACTTGTTCCCCAATTAATCAAAGCTTTTTCACTGTGAATCTTTTCAGACTTTTTCTTTTGTCTTTTTTCTCCAGTCGTCAAGCTAATTTCCGTTACCATACTTCTGGTTTCTATAAATACCCAAATTAAAATAGTGCTAATTTGCTCTGTCTGAGTTTACATAATCCATTGCATCTGTATCCCTAAAATTAGCAACATAGCAGAAACGGAAGGTCTGAGTTTTGCATTATTACTGATGCTTGGACCACACCTATATGGGAGGATATTTAAACCAGATGTGGATCTGGGTTCGAAATAAACCACTGGTAAATATATGCAATATTAATCTGTAAGTATTAGGCTTTTTTTTAGCCTATTGCTCACAGGCTATCAAATCTAACAGGCAGCTAGCTATGCTCAACCAACAACACAGGGTCCAAAAATAGGGTTAATAAAGCAAATGAGATATGGACTCTCCAACGCAGCAGAGGCTGCAGAAAGAATCAGTCCTGGCAGACTTCGGTTAGTTTTGTAAACTTATGGTGGGATGTCGGAGCTGCAGGGCATGCATGGAGCTGTGGCTACAGTTTATTATGATTATTGTGGCCAATAGTTGGCCATGACGCATTTCTCTGCAAAGTATTTGGCTTCTTTACTTTGCCAAAGTCAAATTTTTTTGTCAAAATTCTAGATAATGTAACACCTGGATTATTGCAGACATTAACAATGGTTTTACACAACCTTCTTTTATGGGTGTTGTTGCATCATGGGTAATTCCTGAACATCCTAACCAACTTTTGTATAATGGGGGGATAAAATTTGGCTATTTTGGTCAAATTGATTATGCCTTGACAGATTAGATTGTTCCCTCAAAGATCCCATACAGACATAAAAAAAAGTATGGTTATTTTTCTAGACAGGAGACTTTACCAAAGCTCTTACACTACATTTAGTCTTTCACCAATCTACGCACACCCTCGCACACTGATGATGGCAAGCTACATGGTAGCCACTGCTGCCCTGGGGCTCACTGACAGAAGCAAGGTTTGTGCTGGAAAAACAAATCAATTAAACAAGCTCACCACTTTTTTACAAGTTGACTGATCCAATATGTAACCAGCAGAATTCTAAAAGTTACTGATATCTATGAGACATTTTGGATTTTTCTTCACCATGCTAAATAACATTTAACCATATTAATTGTGCTGTAATTAGATATTTTAGTCTATTTATATGATTTTAATATATATGAATTAGAGATGAGAATTAGCTAGTGAATTCATTTTCTTTTATGCAGTTCTTATTTTTAGAAAATATTTTAGTTGTTTATTGTATCAATTTTTGCAGTGAAAGAAGAATGAATCAGTAAAGCATTAGAACAATGTGATATTGTGTGTATACGTAAACGTCCAAACACTATATAATCTATCACAGTGGGAAAACTACAGGTCTTTTTTTTTCTTTTTAAGTTTTACAGAGAAATTATCTCTGATTTCTACAAAAAAAAAAAAAAAGCGGCACTGTATTTTCTCCAGACATTATTAAAACAGTTGTACTTTGTGTGTGCTTATGCTTTCTCTATGTACGGCCCATCAGGCAGTGGAAAATGTGTGTGTTTGTGTCTGTGTGTGTGGATTAATGCAGTGCTCTCAGCCTCTTACTCCTCTCCCAGCTCATCTGTCTGATTCAGGCTGACACACTGTGTTCTCCTCTGTAACATTACAGTCACAGACTGCTTAGGGAGGGGGGAGCATAAGATGGGGTGCAGCTGGGAGGGGTGGTGGTAGGAGAGAGAAAAAAAAAAACAGATGAAAGACATATGAGGGAAGGGGACACAATGGCACTGACGCAGACTGGAGAAAAATTATGAGGAGAAAAATGAGGACATTTACAAAGAGAGAGAGAAGAGAGAACACAGAAAAAAGACACAAAGGGCACATTCTTTATTCTAGAGTAAATAAAGCTTAGGAGATAGGAGAAGAAATCAAAGTGATCTAAGATAGCCGAGAAGAAGAGGTCAGAGGTTGAACGAGGATTGCTTTTGCTGAGCTAAATGTTGCTCCGCCATCCAACTGTGGACGATGGTCCTGGGGATTAAAGTATGGCTAGAGGTAGGGGAGGACTGAGCAGGTTTTAAGAGCCTTAAACCTGTCTCAACTGTTTGAAGGTGAAAAACAAAATATCTTTAAAGATGGACTGGGTCTCCTGTAGGGAACATGCAATGGATGCAAGCGCATTTCTAAACTTAAAGCTCAGATTTAAGTTTAGCACTTACCGGTCTATCTGCACTGAGCTCTCATCAGAAAGGCTGCAAGAAAAGCCGCAAAGGCTGAATGTCAGTGGATTTAGTCATCACCAACTAAAGAAGTCAGATTTTCCCAATGTAGACTAAAAAGCAGGAAATGTTTTTCCTAAATGACACATTTGTTCTGTTTTTTGTTTATTTGCATGAATGATGTTTTTGTTGAAATATTGTTATACTTTGAATTAAGGATAAAAGGCTTCATTACTATGAGCCAAATGCTTCTCTATGCAGTGATCGGCTCAAGATGCAGCACACCAGCACACTGTTTACTCATTCAGTTTATGTAGCAACTTTAGCAAAACAAAAGGATAGTGTTTGTATTTAATGTACTCTAGTATATAAACAGTATTTTCTCTTAATCTTGTCAAATGGTTGAAGACTAAAGACATTTCATTGCAGGGATTTGATATTTCCTGACAAGTGTTTCAATCTAACCATCATCAATAATTATTATACATAAATATTGTTTTGGTTTGTATTTCAAACCTAGTTAATGAATGTATCAATGTAAAAGTAGTACACTATATGTCAATGCACTGGTTAACTCTGAATTTTCAAATTACCCTGATTCCTTTGACTTGTCACATAAAGTTTAATCTATAGATCAATCACAGCAGACTGTCCCTCCAGCTGATCCAATACAGGAATGAATGTATTGAGCCAGAAATGAACATAATTCACCCCATTTAACATTGGCGGTACGGTATGTGTCTGAGTGAGTGTGTGTGGGTGGGTGGGCAGATGAAAGAGGCGACTTCACCCATGAGACATCTATGAACAATGCTTTTGTTAAGGCTCATACACATATCCATACCCACCCACAAGCCTGTGTAAACACAAACACACACGAGTGAAGATACACACACGTCCCATTTCGATAAATCACCTTGGATTAGGCCATCCTAAAGCTTATTTAAAGTCTCCCAGTTTCTTTGTAGAATCGATTGAAGGGATGGGAAAGAAGAGAGAGAAAAATGTCTAGCACCAGAGTCTTACTTTCTCTCAACAGCAAAGGTGGAGCTGAAAGTATGAAGGTGCAAACACTCCCTAAAAATGGATGGAAAGTAGGCAGAAAGAAACTGCAGGAAGGTAGAAACAGAAAGAGGGAATAAAGAAAGGATACAAAGCATGTTGAAAGTTTCAGGAATGCTTTTTGTCTGTCGTTCACTGTTGATACTGGTGCAGGGTTCACACTATTACTGGGTGACAGTTTTAGGTAGGAAGCATGTTCAGGGAAGGGTCACAGCACAGATACATTGCAACCTTGTTTATCTAAAGTAACCTGATTGCTAAAATGACATTAGAGATGATAAAAGGGAGAATACAATTTAGTTGATAATGACTCCAAGGTAGATCTAAATTCATAATGTGCGTTGGTAGCAATTTAAACCTCCAGAAACCTCAACCCTACTCTGTTTCTTGCAAACTGAATTTCATACAGTATTTCAAAGCCCGGAGAAGCATGTTGGCTCTAAAATAAATGGAATTTAAACACAGCACAAAGACTCTTTGCTGAAATAATCTTGAACTTACAAATAGAATAACAATTTATTAATGGAGTTCAGCTCATCAGCATGTTGGAGCTTGTGTTTTATTACTCATTCAAATAGTCTATGAGCAGTACTTGTACCTGCTGTAGACTCAGTTGCTTAGTCATGCATAGCTATTCTAGGTCTCCAGATACTGACAACCAAAAATGGACAATATTTAAGAATATGAAGGTGGGAAAAAAAAAAGCAATAACACATTTAATTATATACACCCTGTGGAAACATATGGCATCAGCTGCAGGTTCAGCTGATTCTAAAATACTGCATAACTGACTAGAACATAAAGCAATGACCAGATTACGTTAGATCTCAAGCTAAGCTATGCAGATATTTTTCTGCTCTGATAAAGTTTCGCTGACTTTAGCATGCTAAGTGGCAGGACAGGCCGCCATCTTTTCTGATTGCTTTACTAAACAATCGTTGGTAAGTGCTCATAGACTTATTATAGGGCTTTTAACTAATAATGAGAAGTTCAAAACATGGAAAGAAAAATCGCATGAGAAACAGTTTACTTTGTGATGACACTGTAACACTGTATTCTAATAAACAGTTGATATAAAATACAAGTAAAACAAAAAAATGTTGTAGATAATACAGAAATTAATTGCGTTACTCACATTAAGACCAATTTAAAGTACATATTTTCATATGCTAACATTTATTAAAGTAAACAGTAACATTTTGAAATTATATATTCATTTTTTATTAATTTTTTCAGAGCTATTTTGGAATAGTACATTTTAATTGTAACTTCTGCTGCGTCCACTAACAGTGTAGTAATAATCTTTCATTTAAATGTACTCACATAGCTACATTTTGATAATTATTGGTGTCAGGAGGCTGGGCACTCCTATTGCTCACAGTCTTTGGTTAGTGACATCAGCCATGTGGCTCAATGCCCCTCTGTCTGACCTAAGGCACACAGCACATGGGATTTCTGCAGTACACTTATAAAAAGCATCATATCGAGCATAGATTTTTCACAGAATTCTGAATGAGATCACTGTGACGCAACAGATGGATTATATAAGGGTAGCAAAGAGCAAGCCTTGGAGGCATAATTAAACATTTTGGAGCAAGGAATGTATGAATGCATTAAAAGGTGACTTAAAAAGACAAAACATACTGTGGTGCTGCAGTTGTAGCGCAGGAAGAGCTGCTATTAGTCAGAGCGCAAAACCCTGCAGCTGTTAATGTGATATGATATAATTCACATCATGCACCTGTTACCAATGGGACAATATCCTTCTGTAAACTACTGTAATGTGTATTATTTTAGATATGTAGAAAATGTGAACAACTGACAGTGTAATAAAAGCAGACGTATTGGTGTTAGTCTTTACGTCAGAGTGTTGAAATACGAATGATTTCATACTGTGTGTTTGTTTAACTGCTTGCTGCTGTCTTGCTATACAGATTGAATACAATCTTATTGTAGTTACTTGAGTGCAGTCTGGCGTACACCCACAGGACAACTGTTAATACATTTCACTTGCCTGGTTTGCTCCCACTTTCCATTCAAATGCATTTATTAATTTTGCAGACAATGATTAACATTATTTTGTACAGCTGTTTATAAGATTTAGACAGTACCTGCTGTTGGCATTTTAATTTTAAGTTTTCAACCTAATAAGTTGGAAAATATTGAGGGACTCTATAAAACTTTAAATGCTAACTTTGCTGCCTTTTAAATAGATTCAAATGATGTAGGTTAGAATTGCAAAGAGTTGTCATTTGTTCTCCATATTATTGTTTTTTCTCCAACTTTACTGATGCACTGTTTTGCTCTTTTGACCTAGCATCTGACATGAAATGTTTTGATTATTGAAAAAGTGTAGTATTTAGCTCATTAGAAATATAAATATATACCGATGTTTAATTAAAATACTACAAAAAATGGAAATGCTTGTTGTTGAAATAAAACTGCTTCATTTTAGGAAAAACCTTAAAATAAAAATCCTTGAATGCTCGTAGTGATTAATCTAACAAAGGTTCAGTCAGTTAACCGTGGTATGTCAAACCTTTTCTCAGCACAAATTAGACTTCCATTCCAAGATTTTTTTTTTGTTGTCTTCATCCTCTGACATGGGGGTCGCCTCAGAGCTTGTGCCTGGCTTTGTGTTTCCTGGACGGAGTCTCCTGTGGAGCTGGTTTGCCTTTTCTATCTCTGCTTCTTTCTCCATGTCTGCTTCTGTCTCCTTGAACCCCAGTCGGCCTCGGCAGATGGCCGCTCACACTAAGCCTGGTTCTGCTGGAGGTTTCTTCCTGTTAAAAGGGAGTTTTCCTCTCCACTGTCGCTACACCATGCTTGGTGTGAGTGATGGCTGAAGAGTCAATGAGTGAAGGAATCAGCTGGTTTTCCTTAGATAGAAAACTCTAAATCAATCTGACTGTATGATCTGGTTGAACAGTAAAGGGCCTTGAGATGACAATTGTTGTGAATTGGCGCTATAGAAATAAACTGAAATGAATTGACCTTGGAACTCTGTTGCTCAACATCAGTACAGGGTCCGTTTAAACCAAAATTATATATAACTAATATTAGTTACAGTGAAGAGTTTGTTCATTTGAAAGGAAATAGTGAAGTATTTTATGTTTCTTAACTGTTTCTTATGAGGAGCTGCAGTTTCATCTTTGTATTAATGTAGTCACCCTGACCTCAATTACTCTACAGCTCATACCTTTACTACCCTTAATGATATCTAATCAAAGTAGAATTATTCTATTATGCTGCATAATTAAAGTCAATCTTAAAAGAAACCTCATATATAAATAAAAGGTGTCAGAGGATTTTTTTTGTGAAATTGTTCTAACCTGAAATGATTTAATGCAAAATTTAGGTTAAGAGATATCAGCATTACTATTATTATACAGAAGCCTCTAATATTAATACTTTGTTTTCAGCCTTTAATAGCCAAAAGGCCCAGACAGCTAAACAACCTTTTCAGTTGAGAATAACTTAATACCAAAACAGATTTCATGAGATAAAGACTAAGACTTCAATCAGAGTCAATTCTGGAGTATTGGTTTGTGTAGTTGTGATTCTACTTCATCCTCATCCTTAATTACTTCTCATAAAAACTGTAGTAGTTGTCCAGGAAGGATTCAATAAGCTAACTGGAAACCCTCATAAAGTTTTGTTATTTTCTGTGTCCAAAGGCGCACAAAAAGGCATTAATTTTTCATCAAGCTTTGACAGCAAAGAAAAACACCAATGCCAGAGAGAGAGCAAGTACATTTTATATTTGTTTATCTGTAGTGTCATACTGTAGTATGAGAGATTTGGTGTTTGACAGAAGTAGATTGAGCCAGAGAAATATCAAAAGAAAGAAAACCGTGACTTGACTTTAGAGTGCTCTCCTAGACAACCACATGTCCAACATACCACATTAACTTCTTAATTCATGACAATCAATCTCATCATATACATCTCCACTCTATTGTCACTGGACATAAAAACATGTACAAACCGCTAAAAAAATGATTTCATTGCTCTCATATTATAGATACTACACACAAAAAAACATAACTAGTGGTTATTCTTTCCTTCCTCTTAAAGTACATTTTTCTTCTGAAAGAAAAAAATTGTGAATAGCCTTGGGAAAAAAAATAGTCAGGAAAGCATGTTTAGAGTGTGGTCTGTCTCATGGAAATTTAAATCTGTGCAAGGTGAAGATATCCTTTTCTTTTTTCTATTAGAAGTTCATAAATAAAAATATCTGGACATCTAATGACAGATGGTATTTTAATCAATTGATATTGAATCTTCAAGCAAAAGCACTGCATACATTTGCCATTAAATTACATGATGGTATTAAAGACTAGGCACCTGCGACCTTCTGACTTTGTCTTTGACAGTGTACAGCAAATACTGCTGCAACATTTTATTTCATAATTTTGCTGCTTGCTTACAAAATTTATGGCTGCTTGGGCAAAGTTTTTTCTTTGATTGTGTTTTTTTTTTCCTTGGTGAAAATATTCATGGTTCTGGGAGAACCGTTGAAAGCTGGAGCTTAGGATTCCCGAAACAATATTGTGATTTTTGAAGAATGCTTTTCTATATTAGAATGATTGCAACAATGAGCTGATAACCGTTCCTTTATTCTGTCTGGGATTTGTTTTTCTGCACTGGTATAAAGAAATGTTTTGCTGAGAAAAAGTAAGAATTACTTTCAGATAGTGAATACTCACTACTTTAGCATTGTTTGATACTGATATAAATATTCAATGCAAATCAAAAGAACTGAGGCTAGAACCTTTTTTAAATGTACTGACGCTCTTCATACAAACTCACAACAGTATTACTATGTCCTTTTTCAGGAATCGGAACCATTACTATTTCTATATTTACTTTCCTATACTTTAAACTAGTGCTAAACTTATCTATGCATAATTTTGTTCAAATCAGTTATAATAGGCAAGACACACAGGATGTAATCAGAAAAGAGAGGAAAGGCAGAGAAGTGAAGAGAAAAGGAATAACTTGAAGGAGGAGCGATGTTCAAAGTTGTATGGTGCGAAAACAGGAGGGAGGGCAGACCTTAAAGCACAAATGGCTTTTTTTAAGAATGTTTACTCAGATTTGCTTTAATGTGTGTCTTGATTTGTGTTTCTTTTCAAATAAATATCCCAAATACATGTGTTCTTGCAAGTATGAAATAGTTTTTGTCAATCTTTCTATTGGAGAAATGAAAAAAGAAAACATGTAGATAAGGTGCTAAATAAGAACTTATAAAGGTTAAATGGATGTAGAGTGAAAGAGATCAGCTAAAACAAAACTTAAAATATTGACATAATCAATATCAATTAGTATTACTGTGTAAGAGACAAAGCTAAAAGTGAATCAAATGTGGTCATAAAACAAGAAGGTGATTAAACAGATGTAGGTTGAAGACAGCAGAAAGAAACCTGAAAAAAATTATGTTTGGCCAGAAAACCAGAAAATAACCTGTGGATAAAGGAGAAGGTGGGAAAAAAAGAACAGGGAGGAAAACATGACTGCAAACACAGAAAGACAGAAGATCTCAATGGAGCACAAAGAGAATAAGGTCAAAGTTAGGTTCAAAATGGTTTCCCTTGCTGGATAGAAACAATCCAACCAAACTCTTTTCCAATTCATCCAGTCACATTGTTATATTTTCTATGCCATAAATAGGCAGCTTGAATCACAATTTTCTTTGCTTTTTCTTTATGAAGAATTATTTTCAAGGCCATGCAAACTCAAAAATTTCAGCAGAGAAACGATAATGGCTGTGATTGATTTTATGTTTAGCTAATGGAGAGCTTTGTCCTCATTGATAAAGATGAACTCATCCTAGCATGCTGTTCAGAGCGACGGTTATAGCATGCAAATCTCTGATTTTTTTTTTTAATCTAAGTGACTGATTTCCTCCTTAATTAAGTTTAATGTTAAAAAATACAAATACCTATACTGCTTAAAAAAAACTAGCTTTTATTTCAATCCTCCCTCTAGGAGGTGACTTTAATTTAAAGATCAACGAAATTTAAACTGTAAAACATGCTGTAAAATATTCATTTTCACAACTAATGAATGTATAACACACTACATGTTTGCAGCTGGTGGGCTACTGTAGTTTATCAGCTATCAGAGCACATGAACTGATGTCTCTCTGAGCTGTGAAAGTGGTTTAGCATGTAGATAAACTCTCACAGCAGCAAGAACAAATAACATTATTATATTCTTGCAGCCCCGTCTTGGTGGTCCACACTGCTTGTTCTTGACATAAAGCCTGTGCAGAATTTTCTTTCTTTCTTTCCAGCATTATGTCCAAGAGTTGTTGTATTGGTCAGGATTTGGATGGAATTTGCTAAAAAAAACTAATTTTCCCTGTTGCTCTTGGTTTGGAGATTATTTCAGGTGGGGAAATCAGTAGAGTCATCTGTGATGCAATGGATACTTTTAGAATGTGCTGGGAGATGTGGTGAGAAAATAAGCATCTGTAATGATACTTTTACAAAGTAATATAAAGCATTTAGTTCTGGCCCCCCTTATCACTCCGAAAAATGCCTCCTCTGCTATTGTGTTGCTGTTGTTTTCTTTTCCGGGTGTGACGTGGGATGAAGTCAATGGTACTTTCTACAAGTTCAGCATTTGAGCTTCTTGCAAAGTTTGAATACTCGGAGGCAAAACAAACTTTTTTCTTATACTTTCCTTCTCAAGAACAAGAACACATTTCACAGTTATTGTAGAGTATGACACGCTTTACACGGGAGGGCAGAGTGACCCACTTTCTGATTAATTTAGACAGTCTTTTTTTTTTTTTTTTACAAGACAAGGCAAGAGTAGATAAATCTTTATTGTCATTGTACCAACAAGACCCATGTAAGCTGCACAGAGGAATGCTGTGACACATTAGGGGCACTCAGCGACCCTAAAGGCTGGTTTATGCTCAGAAACCACGTCGTCTGCGTGTGTCGCAGTTTACACAGATATGCCCCTGCCCCTTCCGCAGACACCCTGCTGCACCTCTCCAAAATTGTAGGTGACCGCAGACAGGAGGCCTCTGATTGGTCAAATCTACATCCACTCTATCCGTATTTCCTGTTTGGTACCCTACCGGCTTGTTTTGTTTGTATGACCGCCAGTTTGGAAAACGACTCGTGAAGTTGGACAAGCTAGAAGAGCGAGGTGCACGAGAACGCTGGGATCCTTTTTCCACCTATTTTCCGCCCTCATGTCCCTCCGTTGGCGCACAAACTTGCCTCTTGTGTTTTTCCCACTTCCTCACTGCCTCGGCCGTATCTAGACCCACAGCTAGTTCGTGATTGTACCTCTTGTGTTGTGGCGTGGAATAATGTAGCGCAGACCATGCTTCTAAATTGGGCATAAATCAAAAATATTGCCGTCAAAACTTCGACTTCAAGGTGACACTCTACTGTGGAGTATAATCAGCCATTAAGAGTGGATATTCTATTTTAGATAACCCTCTTCCTTATTCTTGTTCTGTTTTATTTTTCATTACTAATATTTTGTGTTAAGAAAAAATCACTTTTCTTTCAGTCCTTGTTATTTACAAGAATTATATAAAATATAATGGTTAAAAAGAAATGAAACTTTGGTTTATAATCATTGAAAATGTATCTTAACCTCACTTCTTCCACAAACAGAGTGGTTCTGACCACCCTTCCATGTTTCATTCATGCATCCCATCTAAACCTAATTCCCTTTTATCAAATTATTTGTTTAATACTTTGTGCTGCTAAACAAAAGCTACAGGATGTGTTTAAACAACTAAACCATATTCTCTGTGTTGGTAAAGGTTGACTAACCTGCTGCAAGCTTAACCAGTTTAGTCATAATAATGTGTTCTAATAAATTGAATTAAATCAATGTGCTTCTTTTGTATTTTAAGCTCATACTTCAGGTTTCGTTTTTAGCTAACAATAAAATTCCAGGCATTCCACCCACTCCCTGGGACAATTTTAATATATACTTGAGGGAAAACTGACATTGGCACCGAAGCAGTAAAATATGTTGGAGCATGTCCCTGCCTGAGGTGAAATTCAGCAGTACAATACATGAAAATGTATTTAGTTTCACCAAACTCTGTACTGGGTTCTGATCTGCATTTGTCCTCTTTTGTACTTTATATCTAAATGCATTGTATAATTTATAGTATGCATAAAACATTTATTGAAATTAATCTAGAAATTGTGCGGTATACAATTTAAATGTTTTATGTTAGCAGACATAATTTAAAATTAGACAGGAAGGTGCTAACAGTTTCATAGAGATTCAGATTGATTGTGAGTGAAACCAAACAGGAAAAAAAATATCTTGTGATAGGAAGTGAAAGACAAACCTGATTGCTAAAAAGTAAGAATGGAATAACTAGAAAAAGAGGGGGCGGTGGGGGCAGGTTGCCTGACAGCCTCTGAGAGATAGAAACTGGAGTGTGAGGGAGGGACAGATTCAGGCGGGGAATAAATGGAGACAGGAGAGCACTCGAGTGAAAATGAGCAGGAAAATACAGAGAGGGAGGAAGAGCCATGTCTCGCTCTCATCAGTTAGAGCGTTGCCCATCTTGTTGCGGAGGATGCCTTTGTCACCATGACGAATCCTCGCTTCCCTTATCGTGCTTACTTCCTAGAATATTACTGAAGTACACAAAGTAACACTCACAGTAGAGAGAGAGACGCAAATTTAGGTAATACACGTGCAAGCATCAACAAATGGACACACAGAGTTAAAGCATTTGTCGAGAAGCATGGAGATACAGACAGATATTCTGAATGGAGACATAGACCGTTTTTCATTGATTTTTTGTAACTGACCTCAATAGGACATGACTTATATATTTTATGGAAGATTTTAAAAAATATTTTATTTCTATGTTTGCAGATGTGTTTATTTTTGGTTCCATATAATGAGGACTGATAAAGAAAATGGCAAAAATAAATAAGAAATACTAAGAGGTTGCAGGAAGATAATTTTCAAGGGGAGAATTCCTTCTCAGGAAGGCAGGATCACCGCATATACTTCTATGAAGCTTAGTTCACTAATAAGCCTTCTTATGTTGTCTGCCAGCATAATAATGTTCCATTCAGATTGTGCTTTGGATGCATTTTCTCCAGGCCCTGACTGTTGTTGGTGTGAAACAAGTTTTGTTGTGAATGCTTTATACACCCACAGTCTCATTAGGCTGATCATTATTCCATGGTACACCTACATCTATGCACAGCAGAAAAAGTAACATAGTGTATAGCAAATACACAGAGTTATGCTAATTTGACAGTTTTGCAAAGACCTTGTAAAATGGAAAATTGCCAAACATACACGTATAAGTGAAACAGAGATGCTACATAACGTATATTAAATATGAAGGCCGCCTTTTTATGTCACACACACTTGTTTTATCTAATGCTCAATTTTTCTTTGAGCATTTTCTATCTTTTTACTTGATTAGTTTTTGCTTTCATGGAAACCCCAGCAATAAATAACAACATGTGGCTATGCTGAGCAACAGATTTTAAACTGGATATGTTATGCAATGTGTGTCATGAACTAAATGCTTTGTCATTTCTTGTTTTTTTGTCTTTGCAGTACTACGAAATGTCCTACGGTCTCAACATAGAGATGCACAAACAGGTAGGAAAATTATGTTTACAAAATTCTGAATATGTTTCAGCCAAAAGGTCGTTGCTGGGTTACTTGGTGGATGTGTGCTTGAGTGTAGAGCATGTGTAGCTCTGTAAGGATGCAGCTTTCATTGAGTGGGTGAAGAGGAATAATACCACAGCTATTGCTTACAACATGTGCTACACAGTGGAGCAGTGAGTAGGGCTGCTGCCTTGCAGCAAGAGGGTTCTGGGTTTGATTCCCGGCCCAGGGTCTTTCACTGAATTTGCATGCATGTTCTCCCTGTGCATGCATAGGTTTTTTCTCTGGGAACTCAGGCTTCCTCCCTCAGTCCAAAAACATGACTGTTAGGTTCATTGGCTTCTCTAAATTCTCTTTAGGTGTAAGTGTGTGCTTGAATATTATTTGTCCTGTTGGCCTCTGTGTTGCCATGTGATGGACTGGCAACCTTTCCAGGGTCTACTCGCCTTTCGCCCATTGACAGCTGGAGATAGGCACCAGCACCCCTCAAGACCCCAGCAGGGATAAGCGTGTCAGAAAATGGATGGATGGATGCTTACAACATATGTGTGTTTCAAATATTTAGTACACAAGCACCATGTAAATCTATGAGGTCAGGTATATGCATGTGCTAAGAAGGAACAAAAAAAAACAACAACTCTATAGTCAGACAGTATCAGGCTGTGATGGTTACAAAGCTGTAGTTCCATGATAATACAGTAAAGTTCTGGTTATTTTTACTTAAAGGTTACTCCACAGTACGAGACCTACATATACATGATAGATATCAGCTAAACTTAGACACAGTTCAAATTTTAAAGTGATTAATTGCCTAATATAAAAAAACCTTTACCTTCATCCTTCAAAGAATTCAAAATCCATGATAATCTTTTTTGAGTTAAGCTGAAACTAAAGAAGGTCAACAGATTGGACCCTGTAGCCAGTATGTCGTCTCTAAATATGGTATGAACAGAAACATTTCAATACGGTCTTTACTTTTTTAATTCATCCATCCATCAGCTTCCATTTATCTGTCACAGTCACAGTGGGACCGGTGGCTATCTCCAGCAGTCTATGCTGTACATCTTGGACAGGTCGACAGTCCGTTGCAGGGCAACATAACAGTGCACACACACCCCACACAAACTCACACACAGTTTAGAGACACTAATTGACCTAACAGTCATATGGAGTCAGCCGTAGTACCTAGAGAAAACCCAGGCATGCACAGGGGGAACATACAGTATGCAAACTCCATGCATTAGGGAATCAAACCCAGGACCTTCATGCTGCAAGGCAACAGTTCTACAAACTGCACCACCATTCAGCCCTGTTTCATCCAGTCATAAACATCTTTACTGTAAAGCCCAGAATTATTCATACTCTCAACATATTTATTTAATGTTGTCTTCATTTGGTCAGGGAGATAAGAAAGGAAATGGGCAATGTAATAGGAGTATAAATATTGAAACTAGCTTATATTGAAATTAATAGAATAAATAGTTTATTTAGAAATCGCCTGTTCAAAATTAGATATACTGTTTCCAATATTCTCAATACAGTTATACTTGCAAAAAAATATGGTACCTCTAAACTGCTTTGGTAAAGGATATGGACTAACAATCACCCCTCTAAAATATTGCATGTGCATTTACTTTAAAAGAAAATGGAACAAAAGGAGGAAACCTGTTAATGTGGAAATTCTGAGTGAATGAAAAACAAAGCATATAGATATTTTTAGAATAAGAGACGAATATTAATGCTACGCTTTGCTCTGTTCATTGGCACATACTACACAGTAAAATTTGAAGTGTTATAGTTACACTTTAAGAGTGCATTTGGTCCTACTTGGAATTAGTGTTAAATTAGAACTCTACGAAGTGTATATTTTACTCCAGTTGTTGTTGTAATAACTATAACAGAGTCCATGTACTTAACACTGCATATTTAACACTGTGGAATTTACTGTGTAGTAGTATTGCAGATAACCCCTTTCATACAATTCATTGTTTTACCATGACAACCCTTTCTATACACCACATTTTTACAGAAGGGCAAATATAAATCATTTACATAAATAACAACAGCTCATCTACATTCAAATTCATGTGTTTTCAGAGTGAATCTACTTATTTAGGGTGAGCAAAAGACAAAACTGACTAGTTTTTGTTAAACAGCCTTATCTCTCATGGCTAAACTTTTTCTGCTTAGGTTCAACATTTGAGATTAGGTTATTGCCTTCTAAGTAAAATAAACATTTTCAGACAGGATTTTTAGCATGAAAAATATGTTGAATGCATAATAAACAGTTATGAAGGAAATAGAAAGCATACATGTATTATATGATACATGTATAAACTAGTTATGCAGTAAGGCAACCTTATCCCTAGGAACCCTGACCCATGAATGCGAATAGAATATACCATAAAACCACATCCTTTAATTAAGAGGTTTGTATTTTTCAACGGTAATTGGAAAACTTTAAAGGTCTTTACTGAGGTGATGTAAAAGGTTTGAGATGATGTATTTAATAATGCAGATGTATCAATGCAAAGACTACAGTAGTTGTGCAGCTGTAGCCAGTAAGGGAAACTCATTGTAAATTGTGTAACGTTTCCACTTGTCCTTGCTGAGATCTGGTAGTCTTGAATGAAGACATTTGTCTTGTGAGCAGTGTGTGCTCTCAGGTGCCTGCGGCTGCTTGTCAATCCCCATACTAATTGCTGTCTGGGTCACGCTACAGGAGAAGTAGACAGTCGAATTGCATACAGAGAGCGACAGGCAGACAGTCAGATAAATGTCGACGCAGAAGGACAAAAAGGCAGACGCGGAACCTGTTCTAGTTGATAGACCTTCCTGCAGATAGACAGAATCATTATCCAGTTGAATGGCATTTCCTTTAAGGTGACTGCCTGTGCCTTCCTCCTTCCCTCTCCATATCTATCTATCTGTCATGCTAACTGGCTCTCTGTGGCGGAGTCAGGCACTGCCACAGAGGACAAGACGAGAGGTGGTTTATTTTTCACTTTTACAATGAGCTCTTGGCATACACCTTCAGAAAGCAGCTCATTGTTTGAAACTCTCTCTGAGATGCCTTCCAATAAAAGGCTCTGTGCTCTGCTTTTTCACCTCATAATCATTCTGTCATTTAGCTATCAAGGTAATTATAGCAGAGAGATATCAAACACCAGGTTTCCTTATAAATACAGAGTTCAATCTGGGTCCATGTAGCTTCATAAAGCTCTGCTAGTTTAAGTTCTTTGAGTTTAAAGTTAAGAATTAGTTGAAAACCTGGCAATACACAACAAGGAAATACCTAAAACATGTCATTGATTCTTTGTGCAAATTTGCAGCAATGGCTTGTTTCTTATGTTATGGCTGTAAAACCTTTAAGTAGGCTTTGCTGAAAAGATTGAAAGACACATGTCCAGCAGTTAAACAAAAGCTCAGCTATCATTCAAAGGATAATCACATCTAAGACAAATTCATCAGTTCAATATGCATTTTAACAGTAGATCCATGTTAATACTTTGAAAAAACTAATAAAAACATTTTATGGAAATACTGCAGTAGGCGGTGGTTAACTGTGATTCTCAGTAATGAACCAGATCAGACATTTCTGCAATAGGTTTGCTTTTCCAGGTTTCCCAGGGTACATGCTGGTCTGGATGTGCATGTTTTTTTGAGTCGGTAAATGAAGATACTCCCCCTTGCTCTAACAGATGTAAGGAGACAATTAGGTAGCATATATGTTTTTTTAGCCTAAATTTGTAATTTGGTTACCTTATTAAGGCCTATGTGCTTATAAAGATTGTGGTTTAAATTCAGAGGTTGGAAAAAACTTTGTGTTCAATCTTCAATTTGGTATTAACTAATGTTTAGACCTAAACACAAACTCAGTTTGTGTCTGAAGTAAGACGCATCCCCCCTTTTAGTATGCCGAAGATCTTGTGATCTGTACCAAAAAAATTATAATAAATAATTATAATATTGATCTCACATTGGAGAAATTTACCTCTTCATTTAACCCATCCCCTTGGGAAGCAGTTGGCTGCCATCGTGGGGTGCCCGGGGAGCAGTGTGGGGTCGAGGGTCTTGCTCAGAGACCCAGAGTGACAGGCTGTGGGAGTGGGCCTCAAACTCGGATCCTCAGGATTACAAGCTCTATGCCCTTACCACTAGGCTGCCACTCCCCCATATAAATAGAGATAAAAGGTAATTCAGTTGCGTAAGAACACATTTTCCCTTTGGCAGGTTGAGGCTCCAGAATCACATGTGATACATAATTTTGAAGCATATTTGATCTCAGACTTAACCTGGCTGCCACATATTTCTTTTACACCTTAAAATAAAATAACTACTGCACAAATGCTTCACCACTATGGAATTTGTGCAAGGGATTCAAAACTATTCAACTAACGGCTTTATAATAATGTAGAATTACTGGATATCGCTGGGCTATCACTGAACTTGTGTGCTGCTTGAAACGTCACCAACAGTGGTGTAGTATTACCTATTTTCTTATAGTTTCAGCAAATCATTGCATTTCCAGTTAAAGTATGCAATTCTGATTTATCTAGAATAAAAAAAACTCAGTTTTCACTGATGTAAAAATAAAATTTTAAGAAAACTGTATTACTTTATCCCTACCTGAAACAAAATGTAGATGAAATTCAAACTTCTGTTTGAAAAAACTATGGAAAGTCTATGAATGAATAAATAAATAAAAAAAACCTATAAACCTAAATATTGTTTTGTATTGTGTTAAAGCTGAGAATTACATATATTTTATAGAAGATACATTACAATAAATTACATTAATATTTAATTTGTTTTTGAAACTGAATTATCAATAACTTAGTTTTTTTTGTTTGGCTATCCAGAATTCAGCCTTGGACTCATGGACGGACTTAAAACCTTGACTTTATAATTGAATGGCCGCTTTGTTGCCAAACAAAATGTCAGGGTTGTCCTCTAGTCCGAAGAGAAACTGAGTCTGCAGGAAGGGAAGGGATTAAAAGACACAGAGGGAGGAAGTTAGAGGGTTGGCACAAAAGCAAAGGAGAGCTGACCTGTCAGCTCTTGTTGCCAAAATGAGGACATATACAGTGGTGCTAGTTTTACCTCTCAGGGAGAGAGAGAGAGAGAGAGAGAGAGGGAGGGGGGAGGATGACAGAGGCAAGGAGGCCAAGTCAGGGGTGAGTGTGGAAAACAGGGAGCAGAGGGAGGAAAAATGAAGATAGTGAAGATGACAGTGGCCCAAATAGTTAGGGAAATAAGAGAGAGAAAGAGAAATAATCTCCAGCGTACACTTACTTCAGTTGCTAGTAAAGAAGGAACCAAGAAAAGTCACTAGGGGTATATGACATCAAAAGAAAAGGTGGAGGACTTACTATGTCAGCACAACAAGGAGTAAAAAGATAAAGGACAAGCAAAATAAAAAAACTCAACAAAAAACAAGATAAAATGGATACAAGAGTATCCAGGAAAATATGTTTACTATAAGTGTGACAGAAGAAGCAGTGGAATATATGAGATATGATTCCCAGGAAGTCTAGGAAATTGTACAGTCTAAGTATTGTGCAGGTTGGTATAAATATGAAGAAATAAAGGATGGCGTAACATTTTTAATTCAGATTCCTACCTTTCTTCTTTGCTGTTAGTTTATTCCTTCTTCTGTTTATCCCTCCAGTGAATTTTAATAGGGAATCCCTGAACATTGTGTTAACTGTTGGCCAAATATGAACTTACAAGTCTGATAAGTCTGGAAAGGACATATTTTACACTTGAGAAATGTATAAGAAAACTGACAAAAAGACATGAATTAATGATAAAAAACAATAAAGAACTTCCAAGAAAATATACAAAAAGAAAAAACATTGAAAAGAGGAAAAGAAAGATGACTATAAGAAGGTGCAGAAGAAGGTTGATTTGATTTCAAACAGAAGACTCTGATAAGAGTTAACTGGGGGAAAAAGGAGGATTGGTAGAGGAAAGTACAGTTCACCGTGGAAGAAAAACTGATAAAAGACAGCAGGACGAGGAGGGAAATAGGAGAAGGAGATTAATTGAACGGATGAAAGAAGAGAGGGTAAACAGGAAGGATGGAGCTTTAGAAGTGACAGAAAAAAACTTCATGGAACAGATGAAGCGGGGAAAAAGAGCTGGAGATGAAAATGAGAGCCAAGAAAAGGAAAGTAATAGAGGGGAAAAAGGGGGGGAAGAAGCTGAAAGATGGGGACGTACAGAGAAAGACATCAAGGGAAGAAGACGAGCTTTGAGCTACTGCAAGAAATAATGAATCATGAATAGATTTAACAGTGTCTGCTCTTATTTCCTCTCCACCTCCTTCACCCCCCCACCCCCAGGCTTACTCCCTACATCCTGTTGAGATCAGTGCTTGTAGCCTCCCTCTGCCCTCTACCTCCTTTTCTCTAACACATGCTCTGTCATTATCAGCGGCAGGGCCATCTCATGTCTCGCTATTAATTGAGCTGTAACAGTCGTCTCTCGCCTTCCTATCCTTCCTTTCAGCTGCTTTTGATTATTTTCTCTCTCCAACTCACTCTCTTCACTGTTTTGCTCTTTAAATTTCCACCCATGCTCTTTATCTCCAGCCCTTCTTTCTCTGTTTCACTTTCCTCTTCTCTTTGTCCCTGTCTGTTTGTGATGATTGTATCCAAACAGTACAAAGGCTCAAGAAAGATAGCATCTCCTCCATTCTTTTCTAAGCTTTATGGATACGGTGACCTGCAGAGACACACATCACATTATCTGACTTGGTTCACTTCCATTATCATATCATAAATTCATATATCCTTGCTGAATCCCCATAAGCAGTGAGATGGGCTATAAAGATGTTTCACTGCTACATGTCTTTGTTCTATATTCATTGATATAGCACTTCTGGGGCTGTAGTGGATATTCCCTGCACCCCTGGTAATGTGCATATGCACCACATGTACATTCATTGGCTTTATAATTCAGCCATGCACTGTGGCTCACAGCAGCTGGAGCAGGAGAGTTTACAGATGTGATAATGTGTTGTTGCTGTGAGGTGTGTGCTGATTAGATTGAAGCTTTTGTGTAGCCAGATAATTAATGCAGCAGGATGATAGGATGGTGGCAGGGTGGGATGCATGTGTCCTCTGACAGCTATCAGCAAATAAATGCAATCTGAGAAAACATGAAGGCAGGAAATAGAAAGAGGCTAAAACTCAACAATTTGGAGGAATCGGGATACCGGCCAGGGAAAGATAGCAGAATAATTAGTATATATAATTAGTTTTTTTTCTTTTATTCTTTCAATCTTCCTTAATAGTGTTTGGGTTTTTAAAAGTTGAAATGTACCGTCATTTTCAGCAGATGACCTGGCCAATCATGTATAAAACTATTTATAACACGTTTGTTTTTTGTTAAAGGCATAATCAAGACTTCCATATTTTTGTTTTTGATTATATAAAATACACACTGGGACATTCTTGTGAACGAGAATGGTCCACATATACCCACTTTTTAGGTATATCTGCTCTCCAGAAGTGTTTTAAGCTACACACTTCTAGAACTGAGCTTTTTCCTTTTACCTCTGGAAATGCATTAATTGCTTTTGTATTTGGGCAGCAGTTGTTAGTCCAGATATTAGTCCTGCAAAACTCTAATGCTCCCACTGCAACACATCCAAGGGATTGAGCTCTGATGAACATGGAGAGCAGTGGAGTGCAACAAACTCTTTGGAGAGCTGAAACAGTTTAGGATCATTTGAAGTTGTGTCAAATGATGCATTAACCTGCTGGAAGTTGCTATGAGGAAATGGTTACACCTGGATCATAAAATATATGGACATTGGAAGCAACAATGCTATTCTGCTATGTTTAAACAATGCTAATATCTTTGTCACACTATTGCATCAGTCTTTCATTTCATTGCTGTTGAAAGGCTCTATGGCAACAGATAATTGCACTCTCTTATCACTTTCCTATACATTTAATCACAAGCAACACAGCTTTCACACACCATGTACCTACATATACGCACCAACATGACATAACAGCAAAGTAAGATACCCTTCTAAAACACAGGTACGCTTTAAATCTATTCTTCTCCAGTGTACAGTATTGCATACTCAACAGGACTGCATCAAAAGTGACTCACACTTCAGAGACATACCGTAACATGACTTGATGTCAAAGAAAATCCTCCTAGTTTATTTGTGTTAGAAACCATCCAAATGCTGTATTTTAAAACTCAGGATTCAAGGCAAGCAGCATTGGCAATATGGGCATCAGAGAACAACAGAGCTACTAACAGCTTTATTCTTTCAGAAAACAGGATAGTCCTTTTTTTTTATGAGCATGAAGGCAAACTTTCTCGTGAGCACTCTGCTGCAGGACAGCACTGGTGTGATGCCAGTTGGCATAGTGTGCACAACAACCCCAACAGAGAAGCACGGAGAAGACAGAGACCCATCCTGATTAAAAGATGGCATTCCTAAACTGGACATTATTTTAGACTGTACATTTAGTTTTCTTATTATTGCCACAAATAAAGAATTAATCTACAGAGGAATGTGCAGAACTAAAAGTTTTATTTTACTATACGGCCCAATTTTATTGACATTTGTGTTATATGCATGACAGTAATCAGTTAATTTAAAAGTGCAGTTACTGATTTAATAATCCAGTTACTTTTTCTTTTTTGGAAGTTGTTTATGGCGTCAAATTGACACCGTAGAGGTTTTTGTATCCATACTCTTTTAAGTAAGGTGTCCAGCACTTGACATGTTGACAACCATTAAACCATCTATGCTTTAAAACTTTTTTTATTCAATTTTTGCATGTAGAATCAGAATCTCATAGATGACATTTTGTCTTATTGAAGCAGGGGACAGTTTTAATCTGATATTGTTCAGTTAGGCTTCATGTTTTTAGCTGGCAGGGTCAGCCACTGTGGGATCCTCTGCTGCTCTGACCCATGTGCTACAAGGAGATCGCATTCTATCTACCATAGTTCTAACAAGTGACTATTTGAGCTGCTGTTTTTTTTTTTTACTGTCTTCTTTAATCTTCTCCTTTGACCTCAAAAATCAACGACGCATTTATGTCCACACAACACTCATTTCATTTTAAACAGTGTGCAGCTGCAGATTCTCATCCTGACTCTATTTACCCACTTTCTAAAAGCCTTCCGGATCGTTTATAATATTTCCTTTTGAGTGCTAAAAAAAACTTGTCTCTTCTGGTGAGAGATTGCATTGAGGATTGACAGTATTTTGTTTAATGAATTGTGAATGTAGTCTGGATTTAAGCTTGGGGAAAAGAGTTAGGCTGGAAGTATTTTCAGCATCAGGTTGTTAGAAAAAAGTATCAAACATGGCGTGAGAGTGGGGGGGTCCTATGTAGAAGAATAGAACTTTAGCTAGAGATCTCGCTCCTTTAGTATTATTTAACCACAGCCAATACATGATAAACTGTGTTCATCTTTATTTATACAAAATATTAGAGAATTAACTCAATAAACTAATCTTGCATTTCTTAGCGTTCCTTTTCCTTATCAGTCTATTCTCTGCAGGACAAACTAAACTTCTTGTCCTGTACTTCAGCTTGTGGGCTTTTTATTACTAAGTCATAATAATTACTGTTATGTGTGTTGGGATGTATACAGGGTTTGTTTAGAAATCAACATCTCAAACTTAAAGGTGGTAATTAAGCCAACATGATTGACTTTTTGACACATGCTTTGAATATGGCGTAGTACTGAGCTTTGACAGTAATTTTAGTTTTGTGGGAGGATTTTCTAATGTAGGATAATAAAGCCAGTTTGGTGTGGTTGAAAGATGGGTTCATGTAGTTGAAAAATTCAAAGGAATTGTTTTTTTATGTACTTTTGTTTTGCCTGTCAGTTAAAAAACATGTTAAGAATAAAACAATGAATAAATTTACTGGAAAAAAAACAAACTTTTTCAGGATTTTTTTAGTATCTCCAAATTGGTGAAATTGATGCTGCCCTAAAAGTATATGTTTTGTGAGATAAGCTAGAAATAATAATTTCAGAGGTGTTTAATTTTCTGCTAAAAAACACAATATTAAAATAACACTTAAGGAAAAAAGACGATAAGATATTAAAAACATAAATATGAGTCTCTGGTGAGGGTATCAAAGAATAATGTTCTGATCTTTATAAAACATACTTCTTGTCAATAAATGTCAAATGAACATTCAGCAATGTTAATGTACCTTTAAAGATTTATTTACAGACATTTTAACAAAGGTCTACTTTTATTGTCTTGAAAATATGATTGATTTACAAAATACGATGGAATTTACATTTAAAGAAAAGAGAACGCAGCTTCAATAAAGACTGTGGAATGCTTTATAACTGGGCGAGGTCAGTGAAAGGCAAAACTAACAGAGCTTTTTGTGAAGTTTGCTGAAGTTGTTTTTTAACTTCATGCAAGGAGAATGCAATGTAAAACATTTCAAAAATAAGTTACAGAAGAAGTGCGCAGCTGAAAAAGCTGTGTTTGTCCTGCACTGTCCTTCATAAGCATCCTAGTAGTTCCACTTTTTTTTTGGTTGAAGATGTAGTCAGCCTAGGTGCTACCTGTATCAGATACATTTACTTAGATATTTATAGATTTATCTAGCAGAGCACAGAGATTAAAATAAATTAAGTACATTTAAAGTTAAAAAACAAAAAGGGATCAGGAACTTACAGATTACAAGCCTGGTTTGCCTGACTCTTTCAAAAAAAATTATCCTAAGAGAAAGAGAAAAAGAATTATCCTAAATGATCTTGTGTAAGGAGTAGAAGAAAGTGTCTTAACAAGTAGTCAGTTATAAGTAAAGTTCCTTTCCTTAAGTATGATTCGCCACAGTATGTGTCCCGCAGCAAACTGTCTTTTTCTTTTTCCAATAAAAAATAAGTAAAAACCATGGCTATTGCTGAAAAAAACTTTTGCAAAGGTTTTATCTAGATTTGCGGTAGTCTCGACCTGAAACAGTTTTACTAAACTCCAAATAAATCAATTTTATTCAGGTTTGCTCCTCAACATTTGGTCCTCATGGCCCCACTATTCTACATGCTTCAGATGTGTCTCAGAAGTAGCATGCATGCTGTATTTGATTAAAAATAGCCTTCCTCATGCTATTTGAACTGGATTGTAATGGTTTGCAACTTGCAGCATTCATCTCAACAGTGTGTAAAGTGATGTTAATGGAATTTCCACTCTGACTGAGCATTTGGGTAACCTGACAACAGCCAGATGCATGTCTAGCTCCGCCCAGCTCCACTCACATACATCTGGGACACCGCCATAGGAATTGCCTTTACTGAAGGCTGGGCCTTATCAAAACTCCTTGCATATGATTGGATAAGCCACTTGTCTGTCATCTTTATCGACATGCTATTTCAGCCACGCACACCGAAGCTAACCCGTAAAACAAAACAGAACAGCCGACATCTTGGATATAGCAACAGTGGAATCAGCGCAATGTCGGTAAATGATCAATGTCGTTTGTGCCATGAAAATGTGCGGATAAAAGGCAACAATGTGCACAGCAGACTTATTTTTATTCCACTACGTCACATCCAGGAAACACCCGCCCTGCGTCCTAATTGGCCAGACCATAAATTTGGTTGGGGAAATCACTTTCAATGAGCGATGTCCCAGATGTATGTGAGTGAAGCTAGGCGGAGCTAGACATGCATCTGGCTGTTGTCAGGTTAGCATTGTGGTGGTTCTCATGCAGACTATCTGAATGAATCAACATATGTCTCAGCTCATTCTGACACACAAGAACTATTTGCTTTAACAAACCTATAACGTTAGCTGGTTTTAGGTTCAGCTCCGTTCTGTGTCATAAACAGCACGTTTATTCCAGGGGAGTGGTGGCCTATTGGTTAGGGCTCAGAGCTTGGAATCCTGAGGTTCTGAGTTTGAGCCCCACTCCCATAGACTGCTCTCTGAGCATGACCTTTAACCCCACACTGCTCCCTGGGCGCCGCACAGTGGCAGCCCATTGCTCCCCATGGGGATGGGTTAAATGCAGAGAGTTAGTTTCTATGCTCTGTACTTGTAACAATGTAATGACAATAAAAGCTGGGGAAAAAAAGATCATACATTAACACTGATCTCAAAGGTTCTTCCTAGAAACCTGCTATTGACCCATTCTTTTAAGTTAGATGTGTTGCAACAGGGAATTTACAGGGGATTTGGTTTCTAAACCTTTTACTTAGATTATTTGTTTTAATGTGAAGATAAGCCCAATTTGCTGCAGGGAGACTTTGCAAATCAGCCAGGCTGTAAATGTTGTAACGTTTGGTATTTATTGAAACCAAATTTAGGAAATAAATCAAGTCACTGCAAAAAAAAAAAAAAACATGTTAAAAAGTGAGTGTTATTAATGAATTAAGAACACTTTAAGATTAAATAAACGGAGATAATATTTATATCTTCTTTGTATCCATTCAGAAAGCTCCACAGTATGCATCAAATATAGTTAGTTTGGGTTGCAGAGTTTAGGCAGGATATTAAAGGAAGCCGTGTTTGACAGTCAGGATGCTCCACAGCCAGATTGTTTCCCCTGTGGACTGCAGAGGACAGATGAAGCAGCTGGCTGTCCTTCCTTCCTGTTCCCTCCTTTCATTTCACCACCACACATATGAGGATGTGTGTGAGGGTACGTTTGTGTGCTCCTGTTGAGCTGGAGAAATAGCAGACTATGGATTACCAGAATATAGGGGGAAAAAAAGATAAAATAAAAATGATATGTTTTTAGAAAGAAATATGAGACAAAGCGCAATTGATAGAGTACAGCAGGTGAAAATCACGAGCCTACTTACAAAAAAAATAGAAAAAAAACTAGTGCAGGTGTTTATCCAACTGCCTGCCTAATTAGCCAGATCTGTCTTTCATTTTTATGCATGTGTTTTTGTACGCAGGTGTGAGTGTGTTTGGAAGCATGGATATGTTGGCTGAAGCTGTGACCTGAATCCTCGGCACATGCAGGAGACATGCCTTTATTTTCAACTCACTGCTTTCCTTCATAAAGGGATTTGGCTTCTCTCTTTTTTGGCTATTCTTCTCAGTCAAACTCTTTTTTTTTTCTTGTCTTCTCTACCACACTTTTTTTTTTTTAATCTCACCAGCCGCTCCACATCCATAATCCTGAGGTTTCAGTTGGATGTTGTTTTTTTTCCTAATTTTGTTTGAAGAAAGAGATTAAGAGCATAGCACAGATGTGGGTCAACTAGAGCGGGCTTTTTGAGAGGTCGCTGCATGTTAAATGTGTTTGCTTGTGTGTGTTTGCCCTCTCTGTGATCAGTGGTGTATGCAGTCCAACTCTGTGCATGTTGTGGCATCTGCACTGTGTGTTTCTGTGTGTGTAGCTTTGATGTCTCTCGCCTTGTTCAAACTCTTCGGGACCAATTGTCTAAAAGAGATTTCATGTGTGAATAATGGGCCATAGAGACGGGGAGAGAGTGAATAATGTTGGACAAAATCTTTAAAAAAATGTGTAGAAATAAATTCGGAAATAAAATACCTGGCAGAAGAAAATGAAAGATGAGTTGATGAAGAGAAGCACTAATTAAATTCCCAAAGAATAGTTTTTTTTTGGTTTAATAGCTTTTCACTGTGACAGAGCAACTCTGAGTATCTTTGGACTGTATTTACTTTTTTTATTTGCTGGGTTTTGTAGGTGTGTATATAAAAAAATCACTATCCTGTTTGCAAATCAAGTTCATTGCTTAATGAAATAAAAATCATCCAATACACAGTTTTGAAACCAAATTTTTTTTTACCACTAATTATATTTTCTATTACTGTTTGTTGATAAAACATCATCACCATGACAGTTCATACTAATAGTTTAATATTTCTTCTCTTTTAAAAGTTACATTAATTGTGTGGAGTTGTTAGGGCATAGATCTTGGAATCCTGAGGTCTTAGTTCGAGCCCCACTCCCACAGACTGCCACTCTGGGTCTCTGAGCAACACCCTAAACCCCACACTGCTCCCCGGGCGCCCCATGATGACAGCCCACTGCTCCCCAACGGCATGGGTTAAATGCAGAGGTAAATCTCTCCAGTGTGAGATCAATAAAGTTCAATTATTTATTAATTATTTAGTATTATAGATTGCTGTTTTTCCATAATCTTTATGAGAGACACCAAGGTGCAGAAGTATGATAGTGTAAATTAGCTTTTCTCATTGTGTTTAGTTGTAAAAATAAAAATGACAATGAACGTGAATAGTGCAGAGAGAATATTCTTTACTATGACGTACCTGCAGCTTTCAAGTAGCGTTAAGTACATTAGCTTTGCTCACCCATGTGTGCAAGTTTCACAACAGCTTAGGGCCCCAAGGCAACTAGGGGCTCCAAGGGGCCAGTGAACACCATTCATTTCTCTAAAAATATAGTAACAAAAACTCTCAGTTGCATGATAAAATTTCATCTTGATGCATTACTTATCACTTATATGTAATATTAATTGCTAATATATGGAAAAAATAATCCTGTGATATAATCAAGGAATTAGCAAACAGAGAAGCTGGGTAGAGCAACTTTTACTGTAAGGAATGAGCAGAGTGTTTAGGAAGAACAGTTTAACATAAAGAAATCATATGTTTGGGTAAAGCCAGTGTATGTATTCAAAGAGAACTTTTCTATGTAGTTACTTTTTACACTTTTTAAGAAATAACTATTAAAGGTATGTTGGAGGATTTTACACTTACAAAAAAGGCATATCCACAACCCTATAGGGTTAAACGTGTCAGAGAGCATGCACAAGCCCATTTCTCTGCTCTGTTTAAAAGTTGCTGTTTACATCGCTCATACAAGCTTACATCTCAAATAAAAATTTGCAATATTTCCACCACCGGTAAGTAAAAATTGGGGCGAGCACGTAGGACGGCCTTACGTAAACATATCACCAGAATGATTGACAATAAGGAGGACCACTTATTATAATGACCCACCTGGAAATAGAACATCGTCCACTATACCTTTAAGTTTAAATTATCATAGGGAACCTTTTGTTTTCATTATTTAAGCTCTCCCAGAACTGCAATTTGTGTATAGCATATGTGTGTGTGAAATACCTTAAAACAAAACAGTTGATTGCAGCAATCCAGCAACATTGTTGGCAGAAATAGAGTGCCCCAAAATCAAATTTTGCTCTGAGACCGATGGAGGCTTGGGCCATCCCTGAGTATCACTTTCAGTTCTGTTAGCAGTTTACTGTTCATATTACCATCGTATATCACTTTGATTGGATTAATCTTTTATTCTTTTGCATGATACTGAAATGCTTTCCTCCTTAATCTCACTTCAGACACTCTTGCTATTCATTAGCTCTTTGCGTTGTAGAAATGAAGTTGGAGGACAAATAGTGTTGGTGCATACAGCCTGGAGAGCTGGCAAAATGTGAATCCAACTGAAGCTGTGGAAAACAACTTTCTCACATAGAAATGCCCAAAGTTAAGAACATTATGCAGCTAGAATACAAACTGAAAAGCTGATTTGCTAATGTGTTGATTATTTGCTGAACGTTAAATTGTTGTCTTTCTGTGTTTATGTGTAAGAGGAAGTTTCCATGTGCCTGTAGGTTTTATGCTGGGAGGGTGCCTGCTATGTTTTGGTGGATTTTTCTGTGCGCCCTTGCAGTAGAGATATGTGCACAACTGTTTATGTTTGCTTCCAAGCACATAGTTAGGTGTAGATTTTTAGCACAAGGCTGTGACTCTGTTTTTGTGTATGCCTTTGTGCTTTGTAGCTATTCTTTCCTTCTTTTTTTTCTTTCTTTCCCTTCCTCTCGTTTCAGAATAGTGGGGCCATCAATCAGAGGCAAGGGGGATAGAAGAAGGGAGGGTAGTGGGAGGAAGAGGCGTGGAGTAGAAAAGTTGGTTCAGTGCCAAGGAAGAGGGGCTGGCACGCTGCCCAGTGAGTAGAGAGAGAGCATGGAAGGAAGAACTGAAAAGGGGAAAAAAACAAGAGTAAACAGGAGAAGAAAAAACAGGTAGAGCGAGACTATTAGGGAGAGGCAGGGCAGATAGATGCTGTACGAATCAGAAAAATGTAAGAGAGAATAAGAAGGAGGGCACGGAGAGTAAGAGTAAAAGAGCAAGGCCAAATGCACTGAGAGAAAATAGAGTGAGAGGACACAGAGTAAGAAAGACAGAGATACTGTGGCGGAGGAAAACGAGCATACAGAATGGAGAAAGCAGGAGGACTGATCATGTGGAGAAAAAGGAAGTTTGGGGGTGGAGGGGCACCAATGAACAGCTCTTTGTCTGCATCCCAAATCACAGGATGATTAGTACATCACTGGGTGCAAATATTTACCTGAGTCTGATCACAGAGGGGAGGGCACTCTAATTAGTACTGAAGTGGCTAATGTGAAGGCTGCACTAATGATGAAGACAATGATGCGCTGTATAATTGGCAATGCCCAAAATCCTTTTACAGTAATGCATTTGAAGAAATATATCAAAAGTAAAATTTTTACAATCAAGATTTTTAGTTTTATTTTGAAGCATAAAGCAAGGTAGACCAACCAAAAAAATCAACAGAGAAAATTTGAAGGTACGGAGATGCAATAAAAATGGAAAAGCTCAAAGATGAGCCAAAAAAGATTGATCACTTTTTTGACATTGTGCCTGATGTTAATGGCACTGGTTCTAGGCCTGTGGTTTGTTGAGAAGCACAGGCTGCAGGCATCTGATATGTTGAAGGACCAGGATGATCATCTTGCATTCGCAATACAATAATAAAATACAGCAGCATTTCATATAGTTTTAAATCTACTTTCTTGGTAGCAGGTTTATGTTGTAGGTTAAGTATTTGGTTTGGAATGAAGGGATCAGAGTGTCATGTAATAATGAGGAAAAGGAAGGAGATGTGGGGAAAAATGTAGAATTGCAAAATTAAGTCATTCTTATTTAATTGCAAGACTAAAATTTATTTCATAAACTTCAAACTGAAACTTGTCAAACAGCAAAGAACCGTAGAGGATACATTTATACTAGGGCTTTGAATAAAGATTATTTTACAAATCGATTAATCTGTCAATTATTTTTTCGATTAATGGATTAATAATCAGGTAATAAAAGGTTCCTGAAAGAAGATTTTTTACGAATTGAAACGAGAGGAAACTAAAAGTTTTTCCATTTTGGAGTTCTGAATAGAGCATATTTAGTAGTATTTTTTTTTTTTACTTAAATGCAAAATGATTAGATATTTTGTAACAATTGTGATATTATTACTGCTCTAAGTGGGTCATTCTGTCAGCTAAAGACATATTTTATAGTCTATACTCCAGTTAACGATTAATCTATTAATAAATTAGTTGACAATTATTTCAATAATCGATTAATCATGATTAATCCGATTAATTTTTTTCAGCCCTAATTTATACATATACATACAGTACGTACATCTTATCAATGACCAGAACTGCTTTGGCATATTTATTTATTTGTTTGATCATGATGCATATGAAATTATATTCTATGACAAAACAAATCCTTTGCTACATTACTAGAAAGGAACATTCAGTCCTTTTGTAACACGGCCACAAATAAGGTGAAATAAAATAGTTTTTATTTTTTCCTTAACTGGAACAGAAGCCATCTTCTGACTAGAGGAATGAACTCAAATGTTATTGGTCGAACATTTTCAACATTGGCGTGCTCTATAGGGAAATTAGGCTAGTTAAATATGTGGGAGCTGCACAATAATAAAATTCCATGTAAAAAGGAAGCATTAATAAATTATTATAAAAGCATCAAATTTAACTGAGTGACTGTCATATTGCAAGAAGCAAGAGCAAAGACTGATAAGACTCCAAAATTTTGAGTAGAAAATGCTTCAATACTTCAAAATTTTAATTTTTAAAGGTTTTGTTTTAATTTCTACAATTTCATATTCTTCGCTTTTGAAAAAAAAAATCTCTCTCCCCTTTAAAATATGTATAACTAAACTCTCTTGTCATTGTTTGCCTGAAATGTGCCATTTTATTCTGTGTCTTTGCGCCCTCCCCTCTAGAAAAGGTTCCAATTGGCTTTGATTGTTAAAATAAATTGCAGAGGTCAAGCAGCGGGCCATTCTTTGTTTGGAGCGTAACAAACCGGCCATTAAGGAAGCATTATTTAAACACGAGGTAGACAAGTAAATGGTGGCAAAGGAAGGCAATTTATTTAACACCTTTTCTTGCATAAATACTTCCATCAAAATTGCACAATTGAAAAGAAAGGGGGGGGTAGACGGAAAAATTCATACTGCATTCATCAATTACTGGCAAGGCACCTAAAGTACCTTAGAATCAGCATCCTTATTATAACCCCAATTCATTTTGCAAAGTGTGTGTGTTTATTTTAACTGTCTATTGTTTATTTTAACTGTCTATTGTAGCTTGACTTCTCTGCATTTTTAGACAAAAACATTTTTTTCTCAACCATTGTCCAGTCTTGCTGCCAGTCTACCCACAAGGATCCAGAGCAGTAGCTGCAAGTGCTAACAGGGATAGGGAGCTAAAAGTGGTGGCAGAGATTTTCATTGCAAACAAACACTATGAGTAAATGGGTATCTCTGACATCCACACACAGAGATAAAGCTGGCTCGCTAACCTGTAGTGGGACTCTGAGTTTGGCACAGCTGGCAGTGCCTGAGCATACTGGGCACCATCTTTCTCCCTCAGTGCCAGTCTCGGCCCATGCTCATCACATTCAGATTTGCCGAGCTCCATTGGCAGGATGTAGATGGTCACTGTTGCTTGCTTTCATGCTCCAGTACCAAATACAATGCTGCACTTTAACAGAGAAGAGGCTTTCCTGCAATTCAAGCTGCGTCTCACTTTATTACCAGGAGAGAAAACCATAGTCTTTCATTTGTATTTCGTATCTTTATTGCATCTTTATCCTTATCACTGCTTCAAATATCTCCTTTGTTTTGGCACTGCAGAAAATTTCACAGATTTAAGTATGTATTTTTCCAACATATGGTTTACCTGAATTTGACACAGTAGCATATACGAGTTTATTTCCATTCTGATTGCTCTTTATGTTCTTAACATGCTAAAAAAAATTCCGGTGCATAAGCGTCAAAACTTAGAGACCCTTAAAGTGGTCGTAGAATGCAAAACCGAGTTTATATTACATTTCCTTATTTGGTTCTGGCCTGTACTTTTGGCACGCACCGGGGGGGCGGGTATGAAGTATCGACTCCTGGGCCGCTGACTGAACCGAACCTCAGCAGAGAGCCATGAGCCACCCGTCCTCAGCTGGAGGAGGGGGGCTGGGTGCCGGTAAGGCAGGCGGGGGGAAGCACGGGGCCGCCTGTGTCCAGGCCACCGTCACCGGGTCGGGTTCGGTCGCTCGGCCCCCTGCTGGCCCCCTGCTGGCTCCCTGCACCAAGCAGCCCCAGAGCTCACGGCTCAGTTCTGCTGCACTGTAGTCAACTAAAATCCTGGACGATTTTGAAATTTAGGTATGAAAAGTAGGACATGTCCTGGAAAAAGGGGACGTCTGGTCACCCTATCATATAAACCATTTCGATGTTTCAATGAGTGAGTGCTTGTTGCTATTAGTGTTGCACCGATACCGATACCAGTATCAGACGGGGCCCCGATACTGCCCTAAAATGGTGGTATCGGTATCGGCAAGTACCAACAAATAGGGCACCGATACCATTTTGAGAGCCATAAGTTTATTCAACTATTGTCACCCA
>NW_015151343.1:253320-257839 GCF_000732505.1 Cyprinodon variegatus
GCCAGTTTGAAGCCACTTGAAGGGTTATGGCTGTCTAAAAGGCACAACGGTGGGTGGCTCTAAAGTTCTCCGCCTGGGAACGGGTTTCAAATCCTGTCGTCTTAAGTTTAAAATTTAGAAATAGCATGAAGCAAAACATTTGTTTAACCTGAATTGTTTCTACCTTTTTTCATATTTAGATACCTAAATACAAGAAAAGAATTTAGAAGGCATCTCTTTACCTCACCGATTTAAGCAGACCTTGCTCTCTGCTACGTTTACTATTCTTAGTGTTAATTTTTTCTTCATTTCAATTAGTTTAACACTTGAATTTATTGTTTACACCTGATGTTGGCAGACTAAACAGAAAATGTGTTTGTCTTTACAAAGCAGGTCAAACCAGTTTATACCTGAAGGTATAACATCCATTTATAATAATTTCATTCAATTAAAAAATACGAAATTAATCTAAAAGGGAAATTTAATGCTGTAACGTTTACAGGCTTCCTTTAACAAGTTACTGTAAATTTAGTTGTTTGTATAAACACCTTTACAGAAGGCAGTTATTTCACTTTTCTAAATTTTAAGATTTTTTTTTCTGTTTTCAAATCACTGGCCTTTATTTATTTTTCTTAAATTACATCACCGTTTTTTTTAACAGATAGCAATAGTACTAAAACCTGGGCTATAGAAATGTGTTGCTGTTCATTAAAGCAGATGTGATCATGTTAAAATGCTCTGCTTCATTTTGCTGTCTGCAGTTTACAGTCTTCTGTATTAGTTTTAATATTTGTTAGTGTTCCGTTCCTATAAAGCAAACAGCTGTGAAAACCCACTGGAACAATCCACCCCCAAAACACAAACATTCACTCTACATGCTCATGCAATATTGTCTCATGTGGGCAGGTTACTTCATGTTAGCTGTCAGTATCAACTGTTGGGGAATCTTAAAGGATTTTAAATAGTTATTGAAACCTTAAAGTTATGAAGAAGTGTTAAAGGTTAGAAAAATACTGTTGTTTAATTAAAATAAACCCTTTTTTCTGACTAACTTAAAGAATAAATTTGCCAATCTTGAAAGAAACTGTTTATCCTCTTGTCCTCCTTTGTGCATTCTTATTTTATTTTGCTTATTTGCTAAGATTGCATTTGCTCTATCTAGTATAGTTTACAGGTATTTTTATGATCTTGCTACATCCTGTTCATTGTTTCATAGGCCAGAATAGTGCAAGACATGACAGACTGTTAAATCGGTAACTTCCAAAAGTTTGAAGTGTTAAAAGAAAGTAGAGCTTCTGAAGAAAGTTCATGAACCGCTTTATTAATCCTAAGAATCGCTGTTTAGGAATTTAATCTGTTTGTGTCTGGTTGCATTATCATGTAGCAACACAGCCCTGTGATCAGTTTAATGTTTTCCTCCCATCTGATTATCATCCTGTCAAGAATCTGATGAGATGGCGAGCCTAAGCATGCTGACACTGTCTTATAAGGAGCCTGATTATTGAGTTCCTGTATATTAGGGTTTCACCACATCCTCTGGAAAAGATCATTATTTGTCTTAAGTTTTTGGACGTCTTTAGTGTTTTAGTTTTTTTCCTTCCTTTCATTTGTTTCTTTATTTGTTTGGATTATCCAAAATCTTTCATGTTTTTTTTCTCCTTCCGGTTGAAAAGCTTTTCTCTCTTTCTCCCTCTCACCTATTTGATCTGTTTCATGTTGAGCCTCTCTCTCACTCTGTCACTATCTGTTTCCAGGCCAGCTGGCAGCACATATCTGCCCTCAGGTGTTTTATTGACGAGTTTCTCTCTCCTGCTTTGTACCTACCCATTCAGGCATCCCTCCATCCGGCCAATCTCTGCCAGTGCTCCCTGGTGGCTGTGCTTTGGCCGGCTGTGGATTGAGACTGTGATGTGTTGTTTTTGACACCTGCTTCAGCTCAGACTGACTCACCCCTACACAGAATATTTTCCTTTTTTTTATTATTTTCAGCAATTTTATTCTTTCAGTTAGTAGAAACAGTAAGACTGAAAGGAGCGAGATACAGCATTCGGCGTACTCTAAAACATATATTTAGATTCTATTAATATAAGAAATATTATAAATAACAAAAAGCTTAAACCTCAAATAACATTTTTTAAGTAATACATTTTTTTTTTATATTTGATGATCTGTAGAGCACTTTGGTCACATTGGGTACTTTTTAAATACTGGTTGATAAAATTTTATAACCTTTTTTTAAACAACTAATAAAGTTGAATTGCAATCTAAAGCAGCACTAAATATTTTTTAGTGGCTCTCCCTCTACAGGATCTTTTAAAAAATATCACCATTGTAAACACTCCCCTCCTTTTGCCTTGCATCCCCCTACTCAATGTAATTGGAAGATGCATTTCAGGGTAATATATATGAAGAGGAGCATAGTGTTGCATAATCTAAACTGGTGCACTGAAGCTTCTTGCTAACCTGGCAGTAGCCAGATTGATATACTGTAGGTAGAACTGAGTTGAGTTCTACGTTACCAATCTGGGATGAGTACCGTTCAGTCTGTCCGTATAAAGGAGGGACTTTGAGCTGATTGGGTGACGTGCCAACTAGGACCCGCCTTCCATAATAGTGTAATTGCCTTTCAGCCAAGTGTAGAAGAGTAAGCTGATAAGTCATACATTTTCCAAATCCTGTCGGAAGAAAAGTACAGACAACTTTCTAATCTACAGATGCACAAAGTGAAGAAGCATATGTGAACCAATGTGGACTCACATTTTTGGTTATTACACTGTGATTGCCTATGTTTGTCACAACCACAATATTTCCCAGCTCCCAAATTTGATCATCTGTGAGAAATCAAAACATCTCGTAGCTACTGTCTTTCAGCCAGGTGACTAGCAGTGTGCAGCTTCAGATGGGGCAGGGATATAACTATAGACAATCACAGACACTCTGACCCTTCCTCTGGCTTTTCATTGAAAGGATTTAGTCTCTTTTCCAATGTTCTGCCAAATAAAATTTGTTCTAGTTTGGAACAACAAATCTCAGCACCATGGGGGTGGAATGATTTTTTAGTTTTGAAATGTTTAAGGTGGGAATTCTAAACATATGATGTTTTGTTTTCATTTCTGCTCTCTTAGTTTATTTTTGGTATTTTTGTTGAAAGTGCTGTAAAAATGTTGGCATCTACCTGTGACTTGGTATCAAATACTTGGATCATTAGTTGAAGATGTGTCATACAGCTTTTTATGATGCCTGATATTGCATCGGACACAGATCACTGAATCCAGCATTTTCTTTGCAGACGTTTGTTCACCTTGTTTACGTTCTGTGGCACAGTACTGAGTTGCTCTCTGCTTAAGATAGCATCCTCTGTTGTTTCTCTCCTGATTCATCAGATTTTTTTATGGAAGACCACTCCTTTTTGGTATGGGGAATAGGAGAAGATGGGATCAAAACTCCCCAACTCTTATTCTTTGTAATTCGCTTAATGTGGGAATCTGTGTTTTTATGTGAAAAGCTGATAAGAAAAGATTGATTGCTGTTAGAGAATGATGTCTGTGGAAAGCTGAGCATTTTTTTTTATTAAATTCTTTTGTGAAACTAGCTCTTTTGAAAATATGAAATGGATTAAAATCATAAACTCCTCAAAAAACAGATTATTACCATGCAGGTATTAGGCAGGGACATGTTGTTGATATCAAATAATTTTGGCTGCTAAAATGAAAGCTGCTAAAAAACATATGTTTGCATTTTCAAAATATTTAAACCCTGAAACCCTAAATTTCTTTTAATGCATTAAATAAAAATACTGCCACCATCATGCCTATTGAAAATGACTACAATTTGAAAGTATAGTGGTGAGAAAAAACAAGCCTTTATGTGAAGCAGCCAAATACTAGCTCAGTAGTCTCACTAATTAGTAAGCTAATATCAGCTTGTTACACTCCCACTGTTACTTTCAAGAGCAGAACTGCAAAAGCTATGATAATCTAGATAATACATTGTGGAGAGAAATGACACCCACTGTGTCAAAATGTGGTAAGGCAGATGCCTGCTAGTAATGGCTGAAAGATCACCAAGACACCATTGCTCTCAGACTGCAGAATCCACAGGAGAGCAGCCTCCATCTTCACTAACCATCCACTAACTTCCACTAACCAGCAGTAGAGATGGTTAGTGGACTTAAACCCAGAGGGGCAGCAATATAAGATGCAGCACTAGGCTAAAGGATGCTTTTTTTTTAACCGAATGTATTTAATGTTTATTTTATTTCAGGGCAGTCACTAAATAGGTCATAATCTCAGAGTCCCTTATGTGTTTGAATGCTTTTAAATTTTGCACGTTTGGTTGCATTTATCAAGCACTGCCCATGTATGGATAGTTTGTTTTTCTATACCATTTTACATGTTTCCTTTTAAGAACGGTGCAAAGTTTAAGTCATTTCATTGGTGACTGATTTGGTTTCCTATTTTTATTTTTTTTTACATAACACTTAACTCGATATAGTAATTAATTCTTTCATTAATGCATAAACATTTAAGTAAAAAAAAAA
>NW_015151343.1:258026-260458 GCF_000732505.1 Cyprinodon variegatus
TCAAAACCAAAATAGAAATAATGGTGTATCACACTGGGTTTCCCCAGAAAACTGGCTGATATGTGTCACTAGGGTCGCTCACCAGTGTTCAGCCAGTGACTAAAACTAAGCTTTGTAATGTTGGTAAAGTTTACAGATATAATAATAAACAGAAATAAAGTGCAAAGAAGGAACCAACTACCTGATCACTTAAAGGCCAAGGCATTTAACCTGACCAGCTATTGCTTCACGCTTCAGCCTAAATATCGATGCAAAGACTTTATTAATTGACAAATATAGAACATTAAGCAATTTATATGTCATTTTAGTCTTATATCATTGATTGTTTGTTTGCTTTTTTTGTCAAATATTTTTGCATTTCAAGTGCAAATACACATTTTGTCTCTCTCTATCGTGCAGATAACCATTATCTTGGCTAAATGTTTTACAAGGAACTCAATGAAGAGTGAAGATCCTTAAATATTCTCCTTTTAACTTTTAAACCAAGACCATCTGTGCAAATCATTTTATCCTGTTCATATACATTAATATACAACATGTTCCATCTTTGAGATCTATCCACTAAACTTGGGATCATCTAACCGCTTTGAGTTGAATCCTCTTATTCAATGTTTAGAATCCTGTCTCTCACAAAGTACTAGCATCACTGCTGGACAGCTCCGCCTCATCTAGCTATGACTCAGCTAACGTTTATGAGACCGGCTTAGTCATGGTGCGCAACGGTTGGTCACCAGGGAAGCGAAAGAGGTCCATGTCTTCTTCAACTTCAGAAAAAGAAAATGTTTAACCATTTGTTAATGAAATGTTGTATTACTTTAAGAAGTTAGTGCCAACAGGTAGAAACAGGAAGCGGGTGATGAGGGGAAAAAGAACTGACATATGACCATATATTTGTACATGTATCAACCATATAGTGTCTCCATTGCACTTTTAACTAAGCCACCTTTTATGTTATAAAAATTTGTTTAAAGTATATAAATAAATTACGCTTACGGTGGCTTGGCAGGGTGGCAAGTAAAGCCCGGTGGCCCGCTAGGCTTATAATACAGTAGGGGAAACCTTGATGAGAAACTAAATGTTTGAATATGCAGTTATGATAATTAAAATAATGCATAAGCATTCCCACTTGATAATTGTTGCTCTTCTGTTTAAACAGAAAGCAAGTAGATCTTTTCTTGTTTGCATTTCTGTGACAAGGCTGTGAAACCAGAGCACTGCAGTGGGAATCTTATGGCCATGCCTGCCGTCTACCTGTGCTGTTCACTGCTGCAGTCTGTTAAACAAGAGCAAAGTAGGATACAGTGTCAACGAGTAAAGGCTTGAACACATAAAGGCGATTTGGCTTGAGGGAGTCCAGGTCTCCCACGCTGGCAGCAGCCACAGCAATCTTTTCCCATGCTACAAAATGTAACTCATAATCTGCAAGGTTCCTCTTCTTCACTCTCACTTCCATCACTGTGGTCAGACTTCCTTCATGCCTGCTGTTTGAGTAAATCCACAGAGGAGCTGAGGGCCAATCACCAATGCACCTGCATACGCTGACATATGTCAGATGTGACAGAACAGAGTTGTGTGCCTACTGACAGGCTCTTTCTGATGTTGTGATTAGAGAAGCCACTACTGACAGGTCTTCTGATTGTGTATGTGTTTCAGGCTTTTCATTATGCAGGATCTGACCCTGTCACTCTATTGGCTACCTTCAGCTGCTTACTCAACATTCATAAAGTACTTGAAAGATACTTTAGTGTCGTACAGAGTTAAAAAACAGCATGGGTAGTTGGAGCACAAGTGCGACTGAAAATAACAAGGAAAAAAATTATAAGAGCAACTGATGGGGAGGAAGAAAAGGGCAAGTGAAAGAAAGGCTGAAAAATTTATTCTGAAGGAAAAAATGATACCGAAAAGTAGCAAGATGGGAGGAAAGCAGACAAAGCTTGCAAGCGATGGTGAGAGAGAAATGGGGTAGAGGGATGGGAGGAAGAGGATGAATAGGGTAATAATGGCTCAGTGTGAGAGCTGCTGTGGAGAAAGAGAGAACGGCTGAGTGAAGAAGAGAACAAAATGAGGCTGAGGGCACTCAGACAGATAGAATTAGACACACCGCAGAGGTTCAGTGTGTGCGCGACAGAGCCAGAGAGTGTGTTTGTTTTTACGTGTTTCTGTGTGCTGTGATAACATGAGTGCAGGCAGCAGGATTTATAGGAGTGCAGTGCTTTTACCATGTGTGTGAATGAATGGCTCAAAGGGAGGACAATATGGTCGATTTTCTGAATATATTAATAATAATACTAGTTTTTTGCTGTTGTAATTAGCATTGCAATGATTTTTTTATTGTAAAGATTGTATTGGAGATTCCTAGTGAAAAAGGTTATCGGATCACCAAGCTCTTATTGTGCAGGTTATTCCTTTGAACAAATATAATAATAGTAATG
>NW_015151343.1:260612-271220 GCF_000732505.1 Cyprinodon variegatus
TATTTTTTTATCAGTGTCCTCTCTGGTAATGTGGCAATAAGAATAATTGTCTTGATGCCAAAAAGAGCGCAACAGATTTTATTTTCACAAGTGGAGCAATAGGGCTATTGTCACAGTGTTCCGCTTGTTTCATATACGGTATATAAATTACTTTATTATAATTATGCAGGGAGTTTTACAGATTATATGGACACTATTGATGTTTTTTTCACTGTAAATCCGATTCTAAAGGACATAGACACAGTCCATTTAGGACATAAACTAAATATTCATCTAGTTATTGAAATTACAAATGAATAAAAAAATAATCTATTAGGGATTATACAGCACAAAGCCAGAAGCAGAAACCAGCATTCATTTTTTTCCAACTTACTCATTTTATGGCATTGCAAGAAACTATTTCACGTACTGTTTGTACTGTACATAGCATGAAAAAATATGTTTCAAGCATTTCTTTCACATTCATAAAGTACAAAGCACAGCTACATTTAACATGTGGTTTACTTATTGAAATCTCTCAGCTTCAATGCCCGATCCGTCTGCTTGTATCTGCATAAGCAGCTAATGTCTTTATTTGATCGTCCATCAAGAAGCCAGTAGTTTCATACTGATTTTTAACCCATATTGCAACATCTCTAATTCCTTACTAATTGGTCTTAAAACATCAAATGAAACCCTCTGAAATGTTGACCTGATATCTAATAAAAACCAAATGCGTTTCAGCTAGTCCATAAAGCTAAGAATCAATGAGGAAAATAAAAAGGGCATTAGATTATCGCTGCTTTAGTAGATTGCCAAACTTTCTAATTTTCCTCGATTTAATGTTATTTCACCTAACTAGCTGTAAGAAAAGGAGTTAAAAACGTCAGCATTTTGTTTAACTAAGACAAAATAGTACTTTCAGAAATAGCTAATCAACTAATTTAATAGATAACTGAGCTATTTTTCTGAAATATGGGATAAAGGAGTGAGAGACAGGGGAAAGCTGAGGTAGACAGGACTCCATTAGAGTGAGCATTAGAGAGTGTGAAGGTGCTAAAAGACCCGACAATAGTTGGTGCCTTAATGTGGTCTCTATCCTGGTTCTTCACTCCAACACCTCTTTATGTGTTTTTCTCAGTGGTTTCCAACTCACATAGCTCATTAAGAAAGTGTTTGAATGCAGCAAAAGGCTTAATGTGCTGTTGATGTGCATGCTTTGCTTCATATTCACTGTGTATCTTCCTCCTTTACAATATTTGACACGATTTTACATCCTCTTCTCTCTTTGTCTTTCTCTCTCTCCCTCCTTCACAGGCAGAGATCGTCAAGCGTCTCAGTGCCATCTGTGCTCAGATCATCCCTTTCCTCTCTCAGGAGGTAAGTGCTGCCAGACACACTTACTGTAGACACAGGCACACAAAATATGACCAAAAAAAAAAGAAACTCAACTACTTGCACTTTAAAGTAACTTTGTCAGAGAAATGTAAATGCGTCTTTCGTTGAACAATATGTTAAATGGGAAAGTGATTGAAGACAAGGTCTAATTTAGAGAATTTAGGTATTATTAATACACATCATATACTCATTAAAACAATACGCAAGCCTGCATATTGATAAAAGCACGGCTCATTAACTTTGCCATGTGAATTGCATCTGCAGAAAATGAATGCTGTTGATTGCACACACTCCTGGTGTTCGTGATTGAAAGAAAAAAGAAAATTAGAGCAACAGTTCACAGTATTAGTTTAAATATCAGGTAAACACAACAATCTGTGATTTTAAAATGAACACACTTATTAATTACAAAATCAAATTGTCTTTTGAAGGTTACATATTTTGATTAATCCCATCATCACACTTTTTTTGTTAGATTTTTGAACAATCAGAAGATATTTTCATTTCAAACCAGATTTTTTAAAAAGTACATATTTACTTACATGACCCTGTTCATATCAATGGAGCGGTTTTCATATTTCCTCCTTTCAAAACCACAAACTTCACTTAGGTCGTCGCTTTGTATGCTGCCATTTCACCTAAACAGACCAGCACAAAGCTGTAAGGAGAAACGGGAAGTGGAAGGCAAAGGATATAAGGTCTCTAAAATGTGTTAGATATAGACATTTGGAGGTATGGTGTACATTTCTGTAAGGCCTCTCTGAGTCAGTAACCTTGCTCTGCAAGAAGGATTGTCGCAAGATCTGAGTTTGTCTCAGACCAAATCCCACTTGAAAGACTCCCGCTAAAAGCTACGTCTCATAAAAACCAGCGGGTCGGACCAATGCTATGCCAGCAGTGGTTTTTGGGGCGGGACATGTAGGAATGACAAGAGTCATAAGGGCCTTGCCGGGGCATTACAAACATGGCTACGCTGGAGGACTTACCTGTCGATACCGCAATTGACTCAGTTTTAGCTAAAATAGTGACAATTTCTTGTCTAAAAAGGAGCAAAGAGATAAAGTTTGTGCATTTGTAGATGGGAAAGATGTCTGTGCTTTTCTTCCAATGGGAAAAGTTTGATTTATCAGCTTACTCCGCTAGTTATGAAAACACTCAAGAAGCTGCATGATTGGCTGAAAGCATATTATAGAAGGTGGGTTTTAACCTGGGACGTCACCCCATCAGCTCGAAGTATTGTACTAAACAACCCAGATTGATAACATAGAACTCAACTCAGTTCTACACATATCAATCTGGCTACTGCCAGGTTACTGAGTCAGTGCTTTGCAAAGCCACCTTTTCTGCAATATAGCTGGAAGTCCTTTGGGGTATGTCTCTACCGACTTTTGACCTAGCTCCAGCTCTTTCATTTTAGATGAAGGATGTCTGGTCCGAATGTTGAATGGATGAAGGTCTTAGATCAGGAGTCTGCAACCTTTTCTATCCAAAGAGCAATTGTTGTCCTTTTTCCGGCTAAATAAAAGTGGTTTAGAGCCACAAAATATGCACAGTGCACTTTCTTCTATAGATAATTATTTGATGTAAAAACATATTATAAAAAAACAAAGCATTGCCAAGGTAATTTAAAGAAAAATAGCTCTAAAAGCATGTTTCCTATTCTTTGAAAAATAGCTCTAAAAGCATGTTTCCTATTCTTTGAAAGTCACTCTGCTGTGAAAATTCATTTCAAATATTCCTTATAAAACACTACAACTCCTAAGACTGGTATTTGTTATTATAGTGCATTAGTTCTTTATTATTTCATTTTTAGCCACTATTAAGAGCAATTGAAGGGCCACATGTGGCTTTGGAGGTTACAAACCCTGGTCTAGACTCTGACTGGGTTATTCTAATAAATGAAAATGCTTTGGTCTGTAGCAGCTACTGCAGCTCAGACCTCCTGTTATCTCTATCTGGTTTTATTTCAGTGTTTCCCTGTTTCAAGTTTATCTACATTCCCATCAACCCTAACAAGTTAACCTATCACTGCTGAAGAAAGGCATGGTACAGCCACCTTAGTATTGTACTTTGGTGGTGTTTTAGGTGTGAATTTCAATGTTTGCACCACTTATTGTTAAGGTTAAAAGTTCATTTTTTTTTGTTTAATCTGACCAGACAACCTCCTTAAACACATTTGTTATTTGCCCTGTACTGTTTTTATTTGAAAATGCTCGTCTTTTTATAAACCACAGATTTTTTTTACTGCCACTTTTCTGTATAGGCCAGATATGTGGAGTGGGCAACAAACAAAGCTCCACTTTCTGTAGGTTTTCTCATATAATACTTTCTATTTTTGGTAGATATGAGTATTTATAACATTAAACCTACTCAAAAAATTTCAGCACCCTTTTCCCTGATCTATTGGATGTCTTTATTGGTCTCCATGATCCTGTTTACACACTGATGTTCTCTAAAAACACTTCGGAGTCCTTCACAGACCAGCTGTATTTCCTCAAACTTTTTCATGTGAAAAAAACCGTATATATTTTTTTTCCGTCAGCATTACAATTATTGCCTTAATTATCCAGGCCTATGACCTAAAATCACAGTTAAAACATTACCCTCAGTTGGGATATGAACAAATGCGAAAATGCTCAGGGGATGGGAACACTTTTGTAAGCCAGTATGTCTCAGTTCTAATCACAGTTTGCTTCTATGGCAAATGGCACGTTCAGTTCTTTTCATGATCAAAGGCAACTCTTTGAGCCAAAAAGACCACCATAGCTGATGCTTCATATGTGGCCCACTGATTACAATGCTACATCTGAGGGAAATGACAGAAAGCCTTGGCTTTGGAGCCAGCTATTAAGGTTTTTGTGACAAAGACAAGCTGACGTTAAGATTAGTGTATTGTTTTCAAAAAAATTACATCTTGTGATTTGCAAATCGAGTACTGTAATTTCTTAAAGGCTCCTTGGGGTTGTCTTATTATGTCTCTTTTTTGAGAATTGTGATCCCATCTATCACCTCCCGGTGTAAGTGTGCGTGATGCTTTGATTGTGTGAGCGAAACCCTGCAGGCTCCTGTGTTTGTCTCTGAAAGTGAGGGAGCTCTGATGAATGTGCTACCTAGGGACAGCAAGGTTAAAGCTCTGTCAGTTTGAACAATATTGAATCTGTGTTTCTTCAGGTGTGTACTCTCTGGCTTCGTCAGACACGCGCATGTTTGCATTTGTGTAACTGATTATACAGGGATGATTCAAAAAGAGAGTTATGATCGTAGCTTTTTTGTGAATTTGTTTTGGGGTTTTTTAAGGTCTGAAAGAATTGGATTAATCCAATTAGTTATTATTATTTATTATTAGTTATTGGTTAATCGTTAAATGAAATATAAAGACTCTCCATGCCTTTAGCTGACATAGTGACCCACTTAAAGCAGTAACTATACTAACATTGTAAAAAAAAATATAAACATTTCACATTTAAGATAAAAAAAAATAAAATTCGTCTGTCAATATGCTCTATCCAGAACTCCTCAAGTGGAAAAGTATGAGTTTCATCTGGTTTAATTTCATAAAAACTCTTCTCTAAGTAACCTTTTTCTTATCTGATTATTAATCTATTAATCAAAAAAAATTATTGACGGATTAATCGATTTGCTAAATAATCGTTAGTTGCAGCCCTAGATTTTTTAGTAACTCTGCTGTTTACTTTGCACATTTAAGTGGTCAGTTTGGGTGTGAAATATTCACAACATTACTCTTTCATAAATTAGTTATCTAGTTTCTTGCAAATGTGTCCTTTTACATTTTATTTTGTAACAACTAGACACATATGTGCATTTAATTGCATTTTTTGCAATTGTCTAGCATGCTGAAGGAGGAAAAGAAAATCTGAAAAATGCCAAATACAATGATATTCAGTCCTCCTCTACAGACATTAATAAAAAAAAGACACTGGGCAAAAACATTTTTTTTTGTCAGAAATTTCTCTTAAATTTTGTCCTACCGTGGGCTTTTACAAAAGCATAACTTGAGATTTAACAAATGTTCTTAACAGTAAATTATCATAAATATTCCTCACAACATGATGCAGTACTAAATGTAAATCTGCATAATTACCGCTCCTTTATTCATTATAAGTCTGCGCCTCTGTGAATGAACACACAGGTGATAGTTCACCTGTGTGTTCACCCATTGCAAAACAATGTTCAGATAAATCTCCTTTTAATACACAAAGAAACAGGTGTACTGTATATCTCCAGACCACGTCTGCCATTGCCTTCATCGTACTCTTTATATCTCTCACAACGCATAATCATACATAAAATTTAACGTCTGATTTAACAAAGTCAGACCGACCTAAACCCAAATGTTCCACATTTAGTGTAATAACAAAGCAAAGGGTGAATGCAACATTTTTTCCCTAAATCGCTGGTATGAACGATTCAAGAACAAATTTGTTCATACGAACAGTTCTTGCATGAGGCCTACTGTAACTGGTCGCCTACAGAATTCGAACACACAACTCCAAGTCTATGGAGCAAACTGGACATTTCAAAGTGAAAGTTGTAAAGATTATTGAAGCATATTTAGGTTATAAAGTACTATCCAATGCTTTGAGCAGATGGAGTACTTTTTAATCCAGTATCAAACAATGCAAAGAGTACAGTTGAAAACCTCCAAGGAAATGGACCTCCCTCTTATCTGATGAAAAGTGAAAGAAGAGCATCAATTAGGGAAGCTACCACGATGGGATTTTGGAGGAACTGCCGAACTCCACAGATCATGTGGGAGAACCAGTCGACAGGAAAACTGTGCGCTCTGCAAATTTAGCCTTTATTAAAGTTTAGTAAGAGGATAGCTATTTGAAAGAAAGCCATAAGAAAGTCCAGTTTTTAATTTTCCATTAGCAGGAAGCATGATGATGAAGTCCGGTCAAATAAAACAAATTTGAACTTACTAAAAACTACCATTAGACAGGACACTATCCATTCTGTCAAACTGCTGTTAATCCTTACCCAGACTTGTACCTTTGGTATTAATATCTTTTCACCACTATTCTGTAAAACCTCTCAGGCCTTTACAGAACAGATATTATATTCCAGAGAGGGCGACTCTGTTTACAAGTCAGAGGATTTCTGATGGCATTGGTTGAACTGGATCGGATTTAGGGTTTTTTAAAGGACAGGCGGACTAAATGGAAGGACACGTCTTACTTTTACTTGCAGATGACAAAGAAAAAATTGGAAAGTATGTATCTTTTCCTTCCAAATCACAATTTCAGTCATACCATTCTAATAAATACAATAAGGTTTGTAGTTTTAATGTGACATTAATATATCATATAACTCCATTATAACTTTCTTTTGTAAGGCATATTATTATATCTAATAAAGGTTAGCTTAGCTATGCTATATTACAATTTTGTGTATAAGTGATTTAATATTCTCTGTTTCAGTTTTTCTGTTTTTGTGTGTTTGTTTTTAGCACCAACAACAGGTGGTCCAAGCAGTGGAGAGGGCCAAACAGGTCACCATGGCAGAACTAAATGCCATTATTGGGGTGAGTGACATCCAATCATCAAACACACCTATATACTCTTTAAGCAACCCAAGATTAACTATGAAGACCACTGATCCAGATAAGAACTTTTATGTGTATATATATATATATATATATATATATATATATATAAAGTTATTCATGTTTGGGTTTTTTTCCACATAAGGTAATTTAAGGAAACCTTAAAGTATTTCACTTTCTGCAGATCCAGCTCTTTGGGACAGTAATGTTGAATGTGTAAAATAAGAGCTGGATAGCAATAATGGTATTGCTGAATGCTGCAAGTCTTTGAAAGCATGCCAGTAATTAAGAAAAACTAATAGACAATTTGCTGCCCTGTTGAAGAGAAAAAACAAATAAAAGTTTTTGCCATACCAGTCAGCTCTTAATGATATTAAGTCTTATAATAAAGAGCATCAATTGTACTAAACAGACCTTTCAGCAGAACAAAAGTGATCACTGCCTTAATTACAACTTAGTTTTTTCCTCCTCAGTTCTGCTACCATATTTCTTTTAAAACTAATTCTTTAAATCAACACAATTTTAAAAAGAACAATATAGTAAATATTGAATTTTATCGAATGGAGAAACAAAGTCTGCTCTACTGGTACTGTGGTACCTTCTATGTATGGTCTCACATTAAAGCACTGATGTCCTGAGTGCTGCAGTAGATAGGGCTTTCTGCAGCTTGTCAGGGCTATGATCACTTTACTGTCTACTTAAAGCTCCTTTGTTCCTTACAGCTCTACAAACACTGCTGTCTCTAAAGTGTGTGTGTTGGGGTGTGTGTGTGTGTGTGCATCTAATGTGCTGGATTGAGAAAACAACACATGAAAACGCATTTTAATGCCTCCCTCAGGATAATAGCCTTGCTTTATCTGTGGCTGCTCCTTTGCTCTCCACTCTCTCTTTCATAGTCTCTTTTTTTGCCATCTGTGTTCATTTTCTGTCTGGATTTTCCCATCCAGCCCACCACATAATCTTAGATCATTTCCTTCTTATTTTGACTGTGTCCTCTTTTCCTCCCCTATCCTTTTCTCTCATTTGTTTGCTCTTTGTGCTCTAAACTTTTCCTCCTTTCTTCCTGAACTTATTAGCTCCTTCTTTTGTCGGTCTTCCCTCTTCACTGCCTTTATGAATTCACTCTGTTTTGCTTTTTTTTGCTCAGAAACTCAAGTATTTCCCTCTCCTCTTTATCCTCTTTGTTTTCCACTAACCATTTTTTTTATATTCTCTCTGCTGACTTTTCTCTTATAATAAATCAGACTGCCTTAATATTTTACACTTTTTACCAACTCTTTCTTGTAATCTATTTTCTTCCCCTTAGTGATTTGATGATCAGTCGCTTTTATTTCCTCTTGTGGTGTTTCTTTAATTTCCTCTCCTTTTTCTACTCCTTGCTGTCCTTTTTTAAATCATCTTCCTATCATTTTCCAAATTTCCTCTCTGATTGTAATTTAATCACATTCACCTTCTCCTTTTCTCACGTCCACTAGCTTCTCTTAAAATTTTCTGTAACCAATTTTCTTCCGTCTTAACGTTGTTGTTTTTTTGCTCTTGTTCTCTTTACAAATTCATACGTTTCTAATCTCTTTCATATTGCCTCCTGCCCCTATTCTCTTTTTTCCCTGTGGCCACAGCAGCAGCAGCTCCAGCACCTGTCTCACCACGCCCCCGGCATTCCCCTGACGCCACACCCATCAGGCTTGTCCCTGGGTGCAGGGAGCTCAGGACTTTTGGCATTGACTGGAGCCCTAGGGGTGTCCGCTCACCTTGCTTCTAAAGATGAGCGAAATCATCTTGATCAAGAACATCTCAGAGGTAAAAAAGTTGCACATTCTTTTCACTGATTAGCTGAAAATAATGAACACTATTTTCTATAAATATTGAATAATCCATCCATCTTTTACCACTTGTTATGGGGGGTTGCTACATATCTATAGCAGTCTATGGGTGAAAGGTGGGGTACACCCTGGACAGTATGCCAGTCAATCAGAGGGCAACACAGAGACAAAAAACCCTGCATACACAGTCACACCTTAAGACAATGTGTAAATGCCAATCGACCTAACAGTCATGTTTTTGCTGAAGCAATATGCAAAAATACTCCAGGCCATTTATCAAATCCAGGAATGTTACAAACTCTGCCTCCGTGCAGCCTAACATTTAAACGGTTAACTTAAAATAATATGTGAATATTCATTAAAAGGGTTACAGATATTTAGTAAAGAAGGTTCAATAGAATTTAATATTGATAAAGAATTTTAATAAAAAGGGGTTCCTTCTTTTTTTTTTTAACACAGCCTTATTGAACACTTCTAGTGATAGTCCTATTCATCATTAACCCTGTTAACAGCGTCCTGCTGTGTGAGGTCTACATTCGTCTTCTTTTGTGTTCGTTTTCATTATTTCCTTGTTGTTTGTATCCTCTAAGATGTTGCCATAATTCATACTTCTGTGTTATCTTTAGACAGCAGATAAAATGCAAAAGAGCACACATTATTTCTGACCGGCAGCATTTCCCTTTTTTATTTTTTGACATGATCGCCTTTTGGACTCAATTTAAACTTTGCTGTTTAAATTTGTGCAGTAAACTAGACTGATGCATTCATGAAGCTTGTGTAGATGCAAAATAAATTCCTATTCCTCCTGAACTCTGATCCACCCCCCGATAGAATATCTGATTTTCATACTGAGTTTCAGGCACTGAGCCAAGATTCTTCCTCATGAATAAAAAGACGGATCCCGGCTGAAGAAAGGACAGAAATAATGAATAGAACTCAAAACTATGAAAATACCTTTATTTCCCATGTTTTCAGGTTAAGTATTTATACAGTAACTAATGCATATTAGAGAGAAGCAGGAGGGCAAACCGATGAGCTTTAGAGCAGAAAGGGGAAGGACATTGGTGTAAGGCACAAAAATAGGTCTATAAATGTATTGTAGGGGTGAACTCATGATTTTTCTCAATATTGGCTGACTCTGTTTTGCTGTTGTTGTGACTATTAGCACTAATGTTTTCTCTTTTCTCTGTAAATCTTATTTTCTCTGTGTTGCTATCCCCTGCCTCGACCCAGAGGGGGCCCCAAGTAGGGTGAGTACTTATGTATTGGTGTGTGTGTGTGTATCTACATAGATTTAAGTGTTGTTTACAGCCACATTTCCATCTCTGAGTGCTTGTGTGGCAGTTATAAAAAGAGGGAAGATGAGACACACTGTAAAGTGTCCTCAAAGAGAAAGAAAAGGCAGAGTATGACGGAATCTGTTCCAAGAGTATCACAGCAGCACAATAGCTGCTCATCACCAGCAGCCTTGAGCTTCTCAAGGTTTTCTACATCGTAGTAACAACATCACACTTCACATTTCTCTGAATCGACCTAAAGGGATGAATCTGGAACTGTTTTTCTTTTTTTCTTATTCCTTCAAATACTCCAGCTGATTTAGACAATTCACTAAACAACCTGTAGAAACTATTTCTGCAAGATCCAACCGCAAAGTGACATCTGTTCCAACACAACTCAGTCTGCAGTATCATTAGTTTATATTAAGGATAGAGTTATACAGCTGTCATGGCAGGATGTGATTCAATATGAATGACAGCACCAGCATCTCCAATGTTTTCTCTAACTCTGCATGTTTACAGAGTTATTCAAACTTTCCTGATTGAAATTTGCCCTGTTTCTGTG
>NW_015151343.1:272654-329762 GCF_000732505.1 Cyprinodon variegatus
GTATTAAGGCCAGCCTTGTTCTGAATGCTACAATGAAATCTAAAAATGTTTGAAAAGAACAGATGTTTTCAACATTCTCTCTCTGTTGTCTCAACAAATTCTTGTATAATTCCGTTTTTAACACAATATTGATTGTAACATGCCTGGAAAATATGATTCTCATTAATTTGGGCTGATCTTACCCGAACATTGCAATGTATGGGAGGAATGAGCATGGAGTGAAAAACCACTAGAGAGATTCATATCAACCAGTTTTAACTGTACAAGCCATTAAACATGTAAGATTATGAAATTAATTTTAAATTTTAAAAGCTTCACAGAGTTTTATTGTGTCTCTTTTCTTCTTTGCTGCTCTTGTTTGGATTTCTCCTGTAGGGGCCTCCAAACCCTCAGCGTTCCCTCCCTCCCCACATAGGAGACAAAGAATGACAAGTGGTCTTCACTGAACTTCTTGTCCTTTACCCACATGTACAAACACAACATTAGGGTTTGATCGAATTTCTTTAGCACTGAGCAGCAGCGTAGGCCACATTGTAAATATGCCTGCACAGCTTTATTACCCGTTAATGAGAGTCATATTTTACACAAGGACTGTGTCGAGGGGCAGAGCACTAATTAGCTTTATAAGCTGTCCTGTGTGCTTCTATGGCTACGGCTCTACCTGTGCCTGTGTCTGCATTTCTTGCCGTGTGTATGTGTCTCCCTAAGTGTTTTTTCCACACCATTACCTGAATATCTGATTTGGTTTTGCATTTATTCATGTTTACATCATGATTAGCTTTCAAAATATAATTATATTTTACTTATTTTGAACCTTCACTTACAGTTTAATTAACAGGTACTGCTTTTAGAACAAACTCTAATATGCACACTTTCCTGTGTGTATCTGTCTTCCTTCAGAGTAAGTCGGTCTCATCAACAGACAGCCAGCCCACTGAGGAGCACCAAGGACCATCAGGAGGATATTCAGCCTTGCAGGGTGGAGCTGAAGCCAAGAGGAGACGCTGTGATGACAAAGATCCTATCCCTCCACACTCCTATGTATGTGTTATGCATCTTCTGATGCAGTGTTTTTTTTTTGTTTGTTTTTTTTACTGTTGCTTATCTTTCCATAAGTATGGAAATGTATGAAAAACATAAAGTGCATTTACTATCGATAAGCTTGCATTTGTAAATTATGTGTAGTTGGATGACAACTCAGAAACTCCTAATTTTCACTGTATCAGGAAATCTCCACAGTGTCATTGTACATTGCATTTGAGTGCCCTCTAGTGGTCAAACAAATATGAGCTGAAATAATCTGAAAGAAGCTGATTACATGCCTCAAGCATCTGGCATGCTGAGGTGAGTGAATCTTCATCCATGCAGCTAAATTTTAGGCTATTACTGAGTCATTGTACATTAAAGGAGAAGAGTTCACGTTCAAGTTTAAACTAAAAAGACAAGTTTTATTAAAGTTATGCTTTCATATACTCTTTTAAAAATTTTTTTACTCATTTAAGCGTGAAACTACAGAGAGTTGTGGATGAAGATGAGCAGTGGTGATCCACACAGGAAAGCAAAGAACACTAAAATCAAGTTAAATCTTCTTGGCCTAATAGCAACATGCTATATGAATGGTGTGCCAGTTTTGTCTCATTTGGCTCTTTATTGAATTACTTATCCTGCAGTATTAAATAAGAAGTTATGTATCCAAGGCAACATCTAACAAAGCTTCTGAAACACATGGCAGATATTATGTGGTATTAGAAGTAAAAAGGAAGAGTGCTGAATCAGCAGATTCTGCTGAAAAGAATCGAATCTAAGCAAGTCAGAGATCTCTCACCAATCCAAACCTTAAAATCTAATATGGTTGCATCATATAAAAGCATTCTTGCCTACATCAAATACCTGTTTTGACATCTTAAGAGAAAGCACTGTGATGGTACACACTCTCTAATATATGTGTTCGTAAGATGGTGTGTTTAACAGATTGCCCATGACACTAAAGACCAAGAGGGGGTCTAGAGCCTGTCGTCGTTTAGAGTCGTGTTTGGTTTGGATGGGTCTGCTGGGGCGAAGCGAGCCACCATAGGGGATGTAATGCCAGAGGAGAGGCAGCCAAGGCAGATAGCTGTAATGAATAAGATGGCTGTGTGTTTGCAGGCTTGAAGATTGATTGACACAAGGAGTTTGTCTGGAGAAGACTGCCTCTAGGAAAATCCATTTGGCATCAACCCCAACATTCCAAATCTTTCCTATTAGCTTGGAGAGCGAAACAAGCAGGGATAGCTTCAGTTCTGCGAATGTCTTTCTGCCTTTCTGTCTGTCTAGATGTTTTTTAAACCTTATTTCTTTCTGTCTGCCTGTTGGGCCAATGGATTTTACTTGATGTCTTTTAAGATATTATATACTATTTTGGATTTTTCACAGTTATCATTGTATCTTTCCGTTTACTTTAGTTTCCTCTTTTCCATCCTGTCCATATGTCCATCCTGCAGCTTGTGTTCTTGTTCCAGGAATACACTGAATGACTTGTCTTGTTTGGGCTCTGCATAATTAGGTACTGATGTCAATTGAAATATCAGACCACAATCACATCAAAGCGTAGTTGCCATGGTGACTAAGTGCCATCATTCTCACTCCAAAAAAAAAGGAGGAAAAGAGAGAGAGAGAGATGGCTGGATGAAAAACAAAACAAAAAAAATATGCACACTTAGCTTTACACTATGGATAGTGTAAAGCTAAGTGTGTGCGTCTGCAGATTATCTGAGATAAAAAAAAGGAGTTTGTACAGAAAATATGCTTGGTGTGAATATAAGATACAGTATCTCTGTGTTTAATGTTGCATGGAGGACAGACAGTGCAAGGAAGCAAAAATCAGCCAAGGATATTGATTTATTGATCTGTGTGTGGACCTGAGCAACTGTGCATGTCTTCCTTTAATAAAGCTCTCTATTTACAAGTATGGGCCATTGTACCATGGGTGCTGGGAAAAAAAAGCCCTTTTTCACGTCCTCTTTCTATCTGCAGGACAGTGATGGAGACAAAAGTGAGGACAATCTTGTGGTGGACGTCTCCAATGAGGTAAGTTGCAGCTCTAGAACTGATAGCCTCATCCTTACAGCATGATCAGCTCACTCCTCCCATCAGCTTTTTCAAGACTTGCAGAAAGATTCAGTATATTGATTCCCCCCACCCAGCACTTATAAACCAGTTTTGGGGTGCAGCAGATGGCTGTTTCATGTTCAAAAATGATTTCTTGATTTTAACGCGCAGAGAAAATTCTCAAGACTTAAGATTGTTTTAGCGCATACCTTTTTGATCACAACTGAGTCTTGAATAGTCTTTATTCCTATATATATACATATATATATATATATATACATACATATATATTTGTATGTATATATATATGTGTGTATGTATGAATGTATGTAGGAAAAAGGCTGAATCATGTTAGAATGATCTTCTCTATATCTATTTAATCAAATGGTTGAAGTGTTATATTTAGTATTATTTCATGCTTAATATCCATCTAAATAACTGCAGGGATATGACTATTTGTGGTTTTTATATAATCTACCATAACCACAAACGTGTTCATTTAAGTGTTGTTTGTGAAAATCTTTATAGATCTAGGTTATATAACCTTAAAACCTGTAAAAAAAAAAAAGGATGCAAATGTGTCACTAAAAACTTAAATTAATAAGGCAGCCATGTTAACAATGTTTCGACTTGTGCTGTACATAAATTTACTTTGTCAGATTAGAAATGGGTTGAAGATCCTGTATCTCCTTCAGGCAAAGGTTATTGTCATACACTTTGATGTGCGAGATGCCAGATTTTTTACTTTGATTAATATGTATTTATAAGTAAAAGTTTAATGTTGTTTTCATTTTGTTACATTAAAAAGCAAATAGCTAAACGTTCAAAAAAATGCAAGTGAATATAAAAGCATTCATTGGGTTTTGTATAAATGGTGATTTTAGGATATTCAGAACCAACCGGATAATAATTTCATCTTTCTGCACACTTTAGTTAAAGTGTACAGTTTTTGTTTCGCCTGATTTCCTGCTTCGTGTTCTCTGTGAGCGTGTCTGGGGAATGTGAAAGGAGTCAGCAGGTACGCTGCTCGCTCAGCTGTCCGCTGCAGTTTCCTTGTAAATAGGGAGAACTCTTGTGTAAGCTCATTATCAGCTGCCACTGTTTGTGCTCTCTGCTTGTGAAACACGTTCACGCACACATGCCCACACACCGACACAGCACATTCACAAATGCTTTCCCCATCGCCTCGAATCTATCTCCTCAGAGGGTGCTTTTGTCCTCCTTCTGCACTCATGAGGCCTCTGTTCTTTCCTTATTCTGCTGTCTTCTTTTCTTCCTCCTTTTCCTGTGTGCTCCCCACTTTGCCTCCTCCTCTCATTAGATAACTACAGTCTAGTTTGTTAAATATATGCAAAGCCATATAAACCCTTGGAAAATTTGAGTTTTTTAAATACTTCTCGCTGAGTACCAAAATTTGTCTTGTGTATCTTGATTTCGCCAACAAAAGCAGAATTGGTCTCTTGTGTGCTTTAAAAACTGATGCAAAAGCAGGTAGAAAAATGAATCCAAAAAAATATTGGCTATGGAGCAAAAAGAGAATACTTGTTCGCAATAGAGACTCTACATGCACGTGTGTGTGTGATTGTGCACAGTCTCCAAAATGACTGCTGATCACTGTGACCAACTGTGAGAGCTCTTTTTGATTCAGCTCCCTGTTCTGGAGGAGGCAGCTCTGGCTCATCAGTGGCTCTGCTGATGAAAGCTGCTGTAACATACAACAGTACCTCCAGGTCCACATACAGCTTCATCCACACCAGAGACAGTCGCTGTTTTGTTTGTAATTTACACTAAACCCACATTACCTTTAAAGTCCTAGGATTCACTATTATGGTACATCTATGTTGAACATTTATTGCACAGCAAAATATGCAAATGATTTAGGTAGTATTGATGGTTGACATCCACATGGATTCATCTTGTAAATGTATTGTCTCACCCACTTTAATCACTTGGCATTTTTTATTATGGGTTATTTTTTATTAAAACTGTTTTGTTTATATAAGTAAAAATGATAAGATGCTTTTTTTCATTATTCTCAGCAATTCGTCATATTGTATTTTACCTGATTTACGGCATGTTGAGAAAAAAGTTAGTTGGTGCATTTTATTATATTAGAATGTGACACCAATTTCAGTTTCTCAGAAATGTTTTTTTAAAGGGACCAATAAAGTAAAGAAATATTGGCTTGCTAAAAAAGTATGTCTCTGTATTTAATGAACTCACATTCTTTGGCTTTGAAGAAAATGGCAAAAACCGTATTGATGTTGAAATAAAGCAATATTTTTTCCTGATAGTGTTTAGTTGGTCCTTTTTTAACCTGAAATAAAGTGTGCACCAAGCTTGATCAGCAGATATAAAGGTTGTTAATTGCATCCTTTGGCAGTAGTGGACAGTAGTAGAGGTGCTGACAATACCTCTCTGATATCCTGACAGAGTCACTGCCATGACTTTTTGGACATGAGTTCTATTCAGGAATAGAATCCAGCTGGAATCAGCTGGATTGTATGAAGATAAAGCATGAGATGTTTACACATGGTTTTATACATATCACATTTCTGCTGCACCACAAGTTTTAAAATCTCTTGCAAAAAAACAACTTTTAGTATTTCTCTATTTACTTTTATGGTAAATAGAGAAAATCATAATCATCAAATTTAACTAAAAAGAAGTGCTTCATTATATAGAATAAAGCTAGGTACTTTTTGAAATTGAGTTACTACAAAAATGTGACTTTTGGATCATAATTTGATGTGCATCTGTACCATAATATGTAGCCTCATTTTCAGGCTCTATACATGGGTTGTTGTGGAAAAGCTTTTGCAGTTTTAGATGGAATTCTGCAAACATCAAATGTTGCACTTTATTCTTCTTTGGTTAGATAACTTTTACATTTGACTTGTTTTGCACAGACTGTCAGAAATGTTAAAAATTGGACCATTTTGCACAGCTTTACTGCTGTTTTATAATGGAGAGGGATAATCAGCCTTTGAAACCCACCCACTCATGGTAACGATATATATATATATATAGATAGTGAAATATAAAATATATATTATAATATAAATACAGAGTTCTATCTTCCCAGCTGTATTAATCTGTTTAGAAATTAGTCGCTTTAGAAAGTTGATCAGGCAGTTTAGTCAGCTTAATGTCCAGTATTGCTTTAAACTCACAATAGATCCAAGTTGATTAAAAATCAAAATTTCTTCTTGGTTAAATCAACAAGATGTCAACTTTGATATTAATTACATATCTTACTTTGTAATTTAGGAGCCTAACTCTCCCACCGGCAGTCCGCCTCATTCCCCTCATGGGAACGGGCTGGACCGGGCCCCGACCCTGAGGAAAGAGCTGCCTGGTTCCTCGAGCACAGGTGAGGCACCTTCCACGCCAAACCCACGCAGCCCTACCCCAGGGAAGGCCAAGGACCCTGCCCAGGTGAGATATAGCTCAGAGAGCACCTGCACTCAGCTGTTGTCCTAAAGTGCTGTATTTTGTGTGTTAATGTATAGTTAATGAAATTCATAATTTTCTTTGATGGTAGAAATACATTTTTTTCACAGTGTCCTAAGGGTTCTGTATTATTATTTGTCATACAAAATGTCCTTGTATTTTGCTTTAACAAAAATGAAATGTTTTTTTTTTTTTTTTTCAAACCATAGCAATTATACAGAAATGTTTCTGTTTAACTTCTCACCTGCACTTCAATGAGGTATGTGACCTAAATCACTCTGATGAGAGCGTTAATGACCCATCAGAACCCCCTAATGACCATTAACCCCCACCAGGCGACCTCCATGGCCAATGCAATACGCCACCTTTTGTTCCCCCTAATTCTTTGTTCCACCTACAGTAATAATCTCAGTGCTCCTTCCAGTAGTTAGAACTGAAGAAGCCTGTTGGATGAGAGCCGAAATGTCTTCTAGGAAACTTCACGTCCCGTTGCCTAAACTGAACCTTTTAAGCTTGATTATGACCTAGATGACTGAGAATCACCACATATTTGAAACCTCTATTAAACTTAATCCAGCAATACTTATTAATATGTTTTAAGTGTCGTGTTAGGACAGCTTCAGCTTTAGGTAAGGACATTCTTTGGTTATTTTGATTGTTTGATGTCCCCACAGATGGATAAATCCCAGTCTCCACTGTCTAAGTCTGGCACCCCGTCCCCATCCCACCGTGAGGCCCTTACCCCAGGATCAACAGGAGCCCCTGGAGCTCCAGGCCCCAGCACCTCCTGCCTTCGCCTTGTCAGCAAAGCAGCAACAAGTGCTGACCCATTAGGTAAGAATCATCAAGTAGAAACTCCAAACTAAAACCTGCAGGTGATAATAGAACAGAAAAAACAACAACAAAATAAAAACACTAAAACAAGCAAGTATCAAATACACACCTCATATTTGGAATGTACATATATCTTATTATATAGTAAAAAATCGTAATACAATATTTTTCAAATGGATCCGCATTAACAGGTCGGAACTTTGGTGGGATGGGCCCAGCCTGTCCTCTATCTCATGTTATTCCTCATCTATGACACAATGATACATGATTTACGTGCTTCTGGATGCTGTGTCCTTTGTTCAGCACTGAACTTTTGTTTCTTGTTCTCCTAATAGATGGTTAACATCTGCTCCAGTCTCTAACAGCTTTTCTTAAATTATTAACCTGTATGTAGCTTCATCAGTTTCATATCAACTCTTACCAGCTCCTATGCCTTTGCTCAGACATTGAATCTCCACAGAATGATGATGCCATCCCCGTGTTTTACAATGGGATGATATGCTGTCCTCTCAGCACAATCTTCCATCAGAGCTGTGGGTTTCTGCAGCTAACCCCTGGATGATTTTTAGGTGCTGTACGATATTATTGCAACCTTGTCAGTGGACTTGATTGGCCAGGTCCTATTAGATTGAACGTGGTCCCGTATTCTCCTGAGAACTGATAGAGCTGTGCTCTGGGAAGTGTTCAAAGCTTGGGATATTTGTTTTTTTTTTATCAAATCCCTCTTCAAACTTCCCCACAACTTTATCCCTGCTGTGTTCCCTGATCTGGATGATGCAGTTTGTTTTCCAGTAAACTGTTAAAGCCTTCTCAGAACAGCTGGATTTAGCCCGTGATTAAAATACACACAAGTACCATTTATTTGCTAAATCTTATTGAAGGCTACAGTTCTCAAGCTTTTATATCTTAATTTTCTGAATATTTTTTTAATTTCCCTCTATTTCCTAGTTATTTACAACTTTCTGTTGGTCTTGTATATAAAATATAGCTTCTTTTCCCAGGCACTGTATGAAGGAGGAAATATTTTATTCTTCTCTGCCCTCTGTGACTGTGTTTGTATGCTACATGTGGTTCCCTGTACCTTCAACCGCTCCCTCCTCTTTCCCTGCCTCCCCAGCTCTCCGCAGTCCCATGTCTGTGCCCCCTGGTTCATACCCGGCTCATTTTGGCGTGGTGTCCCACGCAGGGCTGAACGGGGAGCTGGCCAGCCCCGGGGGATTTGGAGGAGCTCTGACGCTCTCTCCGCAGATCAGCGCCGCTGCCGGTGCCTACTCCCGTAGCCCCATGGTGAGCAAAAAGACCAAATTATTCTTTTCTGTCAAGGTTTGATTTATGATTCAGATCCAGCCCTCCCGACTTTCTCGGTTCTGCTGAAATATTTGATGAATCGTCTCTGCATTGTCAGTGTCCATGCAGTGCATTCATTATACTCTCAAAGTTGTCATGTTTACACTGTCTAATCAAGTTTCTTAGAGAGAAACAGTTGTAAGGAAGACAAAGTTTAGGAGTGTTAGCCTCTGACAGGATGTTTTCCTATTTAACATTCCTACAGTCATTCTTAACCGACTGTATTATATTTCTGAGCAGTTCAAATGAGCTCAAGTTACTTTCCTGATTTGGTCAAATGGCCAGTTAGTAATGCTGTGGTAAATATTTTTGATCTATTGAAATAACTTTTGGTGCGTTCCCCCTCCACCATCTAGGTGGCATTTGACTCTCGGTCTCACTTAAGAACACAGGGGCTGTCCTCCTCCCTTCCTGGCTCCTCTGGTGGCAAACCGTAAGTATATGTTCACATTATTTAAAAGCTTAGATGTAAGCATGCTGAATAAACTTGACTCCAACTAAGCAGAGGCAAAGCAGAGCAAACAGAAAACAATGAATCAACATGTTTTAAATTCTTTTACTGGAAGCTAATTTTATTCAACAATTGTTAGCATCTGTTGTAAATAATGGCAGAAGGCAGAACAAATAAAAAAAATGCATTTCCTTTGCTCACACGTTGCTGCACACTGTCAGTCAGGTGGCTGAAAGAGTCTGACATGGTAACATGTTGATTTTCATGCTGTCAAAGCTATTTGCTAATGCCGCAGTGGTCTGTTGCCCTCTAGCTTTTATTTGAACATGTTAAAGTTAAGTTAAGCCTTAATCCAGAATTGCTGCTACTTTAACCGCAGCAAGCGAGGGGTGATGTTTAGCAGATCATGATTCATAGACAAAGACATTGTGCACTTGTCTTAGTAAAAGTGTTTCTTCATCCAGATACAGTAAAGATTGGCAGCTGTTAGGATTTTATTCGGTACAGTTATGTTATCTTTGTTTTAAAAGGTTTTATGTATTTAAACCTGAATACAGATACTATTTGATGATCAAATGAAACACAGTAATGCTAAAGGTGCTCTTCCACTGCAACCCAGGGTGTTAGTAGACATCCTTTTATCTGTAGGCATGTGTGACATAACAGGACTAACTTGCTTAAATGACCACAAAACTGAATACAGATGAAGGATTCTGAATAAGATGCACATTCCCTAACTCATTTTAAAGAAATGTAATTAACTCACCCAGGGCAGAATAGAACTTTAGTTGGTCCTTTGTCCCAATATCTTCATATTCCATCTTTGGATAGGTGCTTAAAGTAGTCTTGTTTAATATGGGTGGAAAAATTACACATTTTCCTGCTGCTATGCCACCTGCCCACTATTGGTCGCCAAGTTAAAGCAATTGTTTTGCCCATCAGGGTAACCTATCTCCAGCAGCCATTTGGCGAGAAGCGGGGAACACCCTTGACAGGTCGCCAGTCCATTACAGGGCAAAACAGACACGCAGGAAAAACGCATGCAGGCGCATTCATAGGAACAATTAAGACAGACCAATTAACCTGACAGACATGCTGTCAGTCTGTGGGAAGTGCCTGTGTTACCTGCGGAGAACCCTCACACATCCACAGGGAGAACATGTGAAACACAAAAAGACTATAAGACAGAATTCTAACCCTGGATCTTCTTGCTGCAAGGCTAAAAGAATGCAACCCTGAAATTCTTCAAGCTGCTCTATTGATCATTCTGGTAACAAAGTGAAAAATAAAATAGCCATCTTTACACCTGCTGACCAGCAGTGCACAGAAACAGATCAGGGAGTGAGGTGGTTAAATAACTCTAAGATTTGACACCGTCTGTGGTGATTCAGTAAAATTACATTAAAAAGTTGAAACAGAGTGATGGAAAGTTTTTGTGGTTTTAAAAATTTCAAAGCTTTTTACTTTGATATCAATAAGCTGCCCTGGAGAAGGAGCATGCATGTCTATAACACATTTGGCTGCAGGCTGGATGTCAGAGCAGATAGCCTGAGAAATGTTGAGAGCGAAACCCATATTTACAGGAGCAGATGTTTCATAGTTTCTATAAAGATGCAAGTAAAAGTAAAAGCTCTTTCACCTGTATGCTGACAGCATGCTGGGTTTTCTAGGAATAATGACAACTTTGATAGATCATTGGGATACTATCACATGTGCTGTTTCAGCACATGTGATAGAAATCTTTAAATTTACCACATTTACAGACAGTCTTTAAATTCTTTATATAAAAAAGATTGTTGTTCTTAAATGTAAATTCATAGTGAAACTAACTTTTCCATTTTCAGAGTCAAATCTGTCTTTCCTTGTAGTATGCTGAATAAAAAAAAAAGGTCATTCTAAATTTAAGAAATGTTTATGCATATAAGGAAGCATGTGCCACATTCCTGATGTTAAACTTAAAACTTCCTGTAAGCTTGTTTTCTGAGCGACCACTAAAAGCACAGTTACACTTTTTATGTTGTCTTTCCAGAAACAGACATTGTGATATTATTCCTGTGTCTTGCAGAGCAGCAATTCATTCTTGTGCTGCTAATTTAAAATCCTAAAACAGGCCTGGCCTCCTGCCACTACACTATTGATCGGCCATTAGCAGTACCACATAGCCTCTGCACCTCATACAATCTGCCATTATGCATTTGTGCCCACAGCTGCTCTGAGCTCACTCGTTTGCCCAAATTTGAGCAAATATAAGAGTTTGCAACTTTCACTCTGTAAGGTTTGTGCATTTAATTGTTGACCTTTGCTTTCATGTGCTCATTGATCGATTGATTTCTTCTACTTTCTTGGTGCATTTTACTCTAGTCTCCTTCACATCTTTGTTCTTTTTTGTTTGTTTCATCCTGAAGAATAGTGTTTTCAGTTTTCCTTTTCCTATTCATCTTCCCAGAGCCTACTCCTTTCATGTCAGCGCAGACGGCCAGATGCAGCCGGTGCCGTTCCCCCCTGACGCCCTCCTGGGCCCGGGGATCCCACGTCATGCCCGTCAGATCCACACACTGAGCCACGGAGAGGTAGTGTGCGCCGTCACAATCAGCACCTCCACTCGTCACGTCTACACAGGAGGAAAGGGCTGCGTCAAGGTGTGGGACATCAGCCAGCAGGGAAGCAAGAGCCCCATGGCCCAGCTGGACTGTTTGGTGAGACATGATGAATGAGTGGTGAAATCTGATGCTTCTTTTAGAAAACGGTCCTTAGATTGATATGATTTTTTTTAACAAAAATAAAAAGAAGAAGTAAAAGAGACTTCTTGGATAAGCAACCTTAGAACATAATATTTCTGGTCTTTTAATATAGCTGTGTGGAATAAAAGCCATTCCATTGTGTGGATATTCATTCTCTCATGGTTTCCTTTTTTCTTTAGAGTCTCTCCTCTACAGCTCTTTACAGAAACTTTTAAATCAAGTTAACACATATTCATACTCTACCTGAACTTAGCAATTCATTGATTATTTGGAAGGATTTAGATTTTTCTCAACACTGATGCTTCTGATAGAGACATTACAAATGCAGTGCAATGACCTCCCCCTCCTATGTGTGTGTTTCACTAAAATAGAACTGTCATCCCCATTTTAACTAATATATCAGAATTAAAACTGTGGGAATGATTTTACTGGAAGAAATGTAAACATTTGTAAATTTGCAAAATGTCTAAGAGATACTATGTTTTTTTGTAGTAGATAATGTAACTTTTTTTTCTTATACCTTAATGAATCAGAACAGGGATAACTACATCCGTTCCTGTAAAATCCTCCCCGATGGTCGAACCCTGATCGTTGGAGGCGAGGCCAGCACTCTGTCCATCTGGGATTTGGCCACACCGACTCCACGCATCAAGGCGGAGCTGACGTCGTCTGCTCCAGCCTGCTACGCCCTGGCCATTTCACCGGACAATAAGGTCTGCTTCTCCTGCTGCAGCGACGGCAACATTGTCGTCTGGGACCTGCACAACCAGACCCTGGTCAGGTATGTTTGAAGATGAATTAAAATACTTCAGTTTCAATATGAATGTCATTGAAGAGGCTAAAACATAGAGGTATGATCATAACATAAAGAATGAATGCCGATAAATGTGCTTTGAAGAACAGAAAGAGATTAAAACAACCAGGTTTGGCATGTCAGGAAGGGGGGGGGACCGTGCTGAGGTAAGGCTCACAAGAAGTGCCAGGAAAAAAAAAAGGATCATGTGTGGGTGGGCTTAGGGCAGTAAGTGCTGCAGGGAGAGAGGGTATGAAATATATTCATTCTGACACCTCTGGCAGAAGAGAAGCAAAGAAACACAGTCTGCAAGATTTCTGTGTATGCAGGTGTGTGTTTTGTGTGTGTGTGTTGGTATGTTTTATATTCTCTGACGAGCTTGTGTGTGTTTCATCTCTGCAGGCAGTTCCAGGGCCACACAGACGGAGCAAGCTGCATCGACATCTCCAATGATGGCACCAAGCTCTGGACGGGAGGGCTGGACAACACGGTCCGCTGCTGGGACCTCAGAGAGGGCCGGCAGCTGCAGCAGCATGACTTCACCTCACAGGTAAAAAAAACAACAAAGAAACTCAGATATTCATGCACAAAAAAACATAAAACTTCACAAACAAAGCAACTTTAGTTATTTAGAAGAGACGTTCAGATGAACGTCTAAATGTATGCAGAAAATAGAACTTTCCCATGCTGTACGAAAATGTTTTAGGAGGAAGAAAAGGGAAAACATTTCATCAAAATAAATCTTTTTTAACCTTTGATCATGTTGTGGGATTTGTCTAGCAGTCTGTAGCACAGGAGAGAGAACAAGTAAAACGGACCGGGACTATTTCAGATCTGGTTTTGTAACGCTTTAAACCACTGATTAATAGAAATATGGCTCAACCCCAGATCAGTCCTGCTTAGCTTAGTAGGAAACATTCATCTAAGGGTCTCAGAGGCCATCTTTTGAAAATACCGTCAGCCATGGGTTGTTAGCCAAAAGGTTAACATTACTAATGCAGCACCCTATTCCTTAGAAAACTTAAATCTTACCTGTTGACTGAAAAGTTTTTCAATATTTCCATAGCTGATATTTGCCATGGTAAGCGGAGGATAAAAAATTAAAAGGTTGAAACAAATCACCATGACCCTAATTGATCTAATTTGTTTCTATTCCAGTTTTCTCTTGGAGATTTGCTCTCTTCTTTTGCAAATACTTCATGCAAATCTGGACTACTTTTGACTTAACTTTTAGTCTCAACGTTTAGCGCTTTTCAGACAAGCATACCTACCTGCAGCCTCAGGCACAGTTGCCAACGTGTTACTTTTATAAGCAATTTTTCAGACGCCTTTTTTTCCCAACACAGTGACCAATCTAGTGACTTTTTTTTCTATGTTGTTGGAAATTCTTTAGACAAAAGTGAAAGCACCGTGCAAAGCTTTTCCCTGCCCCCACCCTGTCTTCTCTAATATATCCACCTCCATCTCCTATTTCCCAGATCTTTTCTCTGGGCTACTGCCCCACAGGCGAGTGGCTGGCTGTAGGGATGGAGAGCAGCAACGTGGAAGTCCTGCATGTCTCCAAACCCGACAAGTACCAGCTGCACCTCCATGAGAGCTGCGTCCTCTCCCTCAAGTTTGCATACTGTGGTGCGCACAAAAACACATACCTTTTTATTTTATTTTATTTTTTTTAATCCTGCACTTTTGCTGCCTTGAAGATTTTAAAGAACAGCTTGGACATCAGCCCTCTCTGTACTCTTGGTAACACACTGTGCTGTGTTTACTCGCTATTTCAGGAAAGTGGTTCGTCAGCACAGGCAAAGACAATCTGTTGAATGCATGGAGGACACCATATGGAGCAAGCATTTTCCAGGTGAGAGTTAAGCTCTGAGGCTGTATGTGATGTATACAAGTTAGATACTTTGCTTATTTGGACCCTACATTTAGTTCTTGATTTGGAAAATGGTTAGAGTTCTTACATTTTTTGGTGACATGCATATCAATCAGCATATATGCACAGATGCAAAAGAGAATTAACATTTTAAATCCAAAAGAAAACATGCAGGATGCCACACATGAACAAACACGCACAAACCAGCGTTGTAATTCCACCTTGTCCAGGTGCTGCAGTATCTTCAGCTGAGCCAATTCATCTGGGTATGAATGAAACAAAAAAAGGGAGATGATTTTCATGTGTGTTTGTATGTGTGCTGAGCAGCGTGGCTGTCATATTTGTGTAATCTACCGTGGGCAGCAGGGTTGGCGGCTCCTGTCTCTTTCTGGACTGAGAGTAGAAGGCGGGCTATCTCACTTTGTTATCCAAATGCCAAACTCTGCTCCTGCCAAACAGCTCCCTCCTCAGCATGTTATACAGAGCAATTCCCTCCTCCCCCGCCTTCTTCCTGCTTAATGCTGTCCTTTTCTGTTTCTGTCTCCTTGTGTTTCTTTGAGTCTCACTCTTCTTTCTCCTGGTAGTAATTGTTTTTAATATTTCACTTTGAATTTTCTCCCCAAGTTTCTTTAAACAATGTCTTGATAGATTTTTACCCCCCCATCTTATTATAAATCCATTTTTGTTGCTTTTTTTTATTACTTTACTTCATCCCTTTTTCTTTTACTTTTCAGTTTTGGTATAGGTGAAGTTTTCAATTTTAACTCAAGACAGCTCTCAAAAAGCACATTTTATCAACCAAAGCTGCTAAATCTCTTTGTTTCCACAATTTTGAGATTGTTTCAATGCTATGTAATAAGTTGAGTAACCTACGTTTAATTAGCCCCCTATAGTTTGCGTTCTACGCTTTTAGTTTTTTGCTTTTTCACTGGTGCACAATATTTGATTGATTATCTTACTTTAACTCTAAATAAAATACATTAGCCCACTCATTTCTATTGTTCTTTTGTTGTAAATAGTTTGTAAAACGTTTTCCTTCCATTTTATTATTTGGAGGCATTTTTCCACCCAGTAACATGGTGGCTAATAAAAATTAGCTTAAAGCATTGTAGACACTTAAAAAAAAACTTTTAACCAAGTTCTGCTGCCTATCAAAGATTTACAACTTAACATATTGCTTAAGGAATTGATAGTCAACATGAAAAGCTGGAAATGACTTCTATTTTAATTGAAGCAAGGGATCAGAAAGTTGTATTTATTATATAATCCAGTAGGGGGTGTGAGATCTGTTGTGCTAAAAGCATGACTGTATTAAAAAGGTTTATTTTGTGATTAATACTGCAGGGTGTGTAATTATTTATAATAACGTTTGTTACTAAATATCACAAATAAACTGCTGTAATCAAATTCAGGAGTTAAGGTCTGTGTGGCTATGTAATATTTGGAATATCAATTTGGAGTCTGTAAGTCCCACCTCTAGCTTATATACTCAAAATTCTTATATAATAGCAAATTATTTATTCGGAGTAATTTAGACAGGAAGTATCGGAGCCAATTTTAACTCAGTCACCATGCAGAATGCTTTGCGGTTAAAAACTTTTTATCGCTCCTTAGACACACTATCCCCCATGGGGATGCATGGTAGTAGCAGCATCATGCTGTGGGTATTTTATTTTTTTCCAGCATATATTAAAAAGTTGGTCTTTTGATGGGATGATGGGAAGTTGAATGAACCTGAATACAGGTCAAACCTATGGTGGTCAGAAGTATTAGCCTGTAGGGACAGAGGGGGTTTAGATATAAAATAATGAATCGTGGGTCTGAATCCATATCAAATAAACTTTATCTTTGCTTTCCAAAAAAAAATGTGTGCAAGTTCGACATAACTTTCTTTAAATTGATGGAAAAGCATAATCTGGTACATTTCTAAAGACCTAAGTCTTCTCCATTTCATACAAATGTGTTTGTATTCTCTTTAACAACTGTTAGAAACGTAAACATTTAGGTCTAATGTTTTTCTTTTCTTTTCAAATTTCTCTTTGCTTTTTTCTTTGAAACTGTCAGCACATTTTTTTCCCTCCTGGCCTTCTCTATTCCCGCCTTCTGCTGTCTTGATCTAATATGAGGATTCCTGTGTGAGACGCCCTCTCCCTGTGCACTGACGATTGACAGCTCCAACGTGCATGTAGCAGGAGAGGGTGAAAGAGTGTAGAGAGTCAGCAGGAGTGAGGAGAATCAGTGATGAATATAGGGAGAATGACTGATGATGGAGCAGTTTTAGATTACCACAAACAAGGTGCACATAGGAAAAGGAGGCCATGTGTGTTTCGGCAGTTTGAGGAAGCCTCTAGTGTTCTTTTGATGATTGAACCTGATTTTAGAGAGGCTAGGAAGGAGGAAAAAAACAGCAGACAAAAAAAAAGGCAGTATCCTAGAGCTCCAGAGCTTTTCTGTTTGGAGATAATTGCCAACTGTTTTGATATGCAAATATGTCTCATGTGATAGAGGATTAAGTGATGAGTCATGTTTAATTCTTCCCTAACATTTCTTTCTCTTTTCTTTGTTTTTCTCCATCTGTCACCATCCCTCGAAAATGCTCACAGTCCAAGGAGTCGTCATCTGTGCTGAGCTGCGACGTCTCCCCAGACGACAAATACATAGTGACGGGCTCTGGGGACAAGAAGGCCACTGTGTACGAAGTTGTGTATTAATGAATAGGAGGACAGAGGAGAAAAAACAGGTTGGGAGGGGATCTTTTTTATTATTTTGAGTGGGAGGTTATGCATCCACCCCACCCCATCCCGTATATTATCAACACCACCATCCGCCTTTATCTTCTTGAATCATCACTATGCCCCCTTGTTTTGCTGTAATATAAGATGCTATAGTTGTTCCCAGATGTCTCCACACCCTCCCCTTCCTCCACGAGGTTTAAGCTCATTGAAAGAGGCGTGATAGCTGAGAGTGAGGCAGAATGAGAAAGAGCAAGATAAGAAAGACAAAGGGAAAAGGGTGGTGGAGTGTAAAGATAAAGTTGTGAGGAGAAAGGGGGGAGAAATGAGTAGAGGGAGCGATAGTGCGGAAGGAAGAGAAATTAAATGGGGGGAGGGGGTAATTAAGGCTGTTTCCTGATTAAGAGCTCAGTGGAAGGGAGGCCCCCGGAGGAGGTGCGGAGCGGCACTGTGGGAGTGCCAGCCAGGAGCACTGATACCACACAATCGATTCATTAGCCAGACAGTGGAGGCCTTAATGAGGCTGACGCTGAGGCTCTGTCTCCAAAGCGAGAGGTGTCAGGAGCCAGGGAGCAATGACGACGCGAGATGCTGCGGATTTCCACATAAACTGACATGAAAACCTGCTCGACGCACAGAGCCGAGAGTACAAACACTCAGTTACATCCCCCCTGCCGCTTGAGGTAAACTTATGACGGGGAGGAAAAACACACAACACACCAAGCTCCCAATTAAACATTCATCCCAACGCCTTGCTTCATCTTTCTGCTTAATATCTATTTTATTTTGGTCTGACAAAGGCAGCAGCCTAATGAGCAGGGGAGTCGATGGGATTCTCCCAGGGCCCGGAGACATAAACACAACATCAGCCGATCCGTAGCCTCTAATTCCTCCGGATTGTACTCCTGACATCCAGCGCCATGCTTACTCTCATTAAAAGGCACTGTCAGCTAGATGAAGTAGCAGCAAACCAAGCTCACTGTGAGGCACACTAGAGGGCGAATTAACACCATGCATTTACACCATCATCAGCAGCTAACTAAGCAGTGACTAATCAGATTCTGTTTAAATTTAAAGCAACTAGTCACTGTTTTCATTTCCACGCAATTCCTCATCTCTATTTCTACCTTGTTATATAACCAATTATTATTTTTTAACTAGACTAAACACCTTAAGGACATTCAGAAGTTTAAATGCCTGCACCACTCTGTCTGTAAGCTGTGTGGAAATTGGCTAAGTCCACAAAATGAAAGACTCTTTTATCTGAGTGCAGCACACTGTGTCCAACAAGTGCTGCTAAGATCACCAATTAGAATGCTGTATCTTGTTTGTATGATCCTTGGAAATGCCAGAGTGTGAAAATAAATTACCACTCTTACATGGTTTGGAACGGTTGCCTTGACAACCTGTGGCATTGCAGGAAGTTTGTGGTTGTGTCCGAAAAACAGCTCGGCTCAAAATTAACCTCTTTTTCTGTTTTAAATAAGCCCTCAATGTGCTTTTTGTTGAATTTTAAAAAAATAGATCCTGTATCTTAGACTGAAGGGGAGACGGGTCGTTTATGGATTTAGATTTTTTAAATTGAATCTTCGCTGGCGATTGTGAGCAAGTCCAAAAATCCCATTAGCATCTTTAGCAGCTCAGGATCCAATCTATTACAGCCTATTTTGTAGAATTATCCTGTCGTGGGCTACTTTACAGTATCACCAAAAATTTCTAGAACATAAACATCAGGATTGGAACTTTGGAAATGCTCTTCTAATTGGTTGCAGAATGATTTAGCATTTCAGTCACAGCACTGAGGAGCTTCTTAAGAACATAAGGGATTGCTGAAGAGTCAATGAGTCGATGCAATCAACAGGTTTTCCTTAGATAGGAAACTTTGAATCAATTGGACTGTATGATCTGGTGAACTGTAAAGTGCCTTGAGATGACATGTGTTGTTAATTGGTGCTATATAGATAAACTGAATTGAATGTTTCAGGAGCAGAGGCCCATTTCACAAAGCAGGTTTAACAAATTCAGACTCAAATCCTCAAGTCTGAATTGATCTAGACTAAGGTTGAAAACTTTCACAAAAGCTGCTGTTTATAATCAACTCTGGGTAAGTCCACTCAGAGTTGACTACAGGCGCAACAAGTATGAGAAGCCATAAGTGGAGCTCCAAATCAATGTGTCACCATGACAACGAGCAACAGGAAATGCCTATGTATTAACACTGGAACTAGAGATTCAGGGATACAGTATTGAAAAAATACTGGGTGGTGCTTAAAAGAAAGAGCAACAGCGCTACAGCTGCAAAAGAGAGGTAGATGGTATAGAAGCTTCCTGCAGGAGTTTATGCGGAAGCTGATATGAAGGCCATTTTGACATTTATTAATGGTACTCTCTTTGTGTTGCTCCATTTGTAGATCACTAAAATAGGATTCCTCCTGTTCAAAATAACATTCCTAGTCAGAGCTGTAACAGCAGGTTTTCTAAATTACATTTTTGACAGCAGAAAACTAAATTTCAGAAAGTAAAATAACAAAATTGTACTATTAACAATTAGATTTTATATAGGCCTACCAAAAACTGTTTACACATTTTAAGTAGTCATTTTGAATTAGCTTGACTGCATATTTATTTATGATATCTAAAATAAATTTCTTTCTAATCCAAATAATATAAATTATGACCAGTAACTATAGGAGATCTGAAATTCATTTCTAGACATCCAGAACAGGTAGGACCTATGCATCACCTCATGGGGTTCCTCCTCATTTGATTCTGTTTTATATTAGACAGAAATAACTGGCTGGTTTACTTTAAGAGGTTAGCTTTAGAAACCTTAGAGATTTTAGTAAACCTGCTTTGTGAAACGGGGAACTGTTGTGGGGCATTTAATTTGTACTTTAAAAAGAATTGAATTTAATTGGTGGCTCACAGACAACTGTACAACTTATTTTTATGAATCCATTCCTTGAGGATTTCAATGCATACTATTTTAGAATTATATTTGTAATAGTAGCATTGACCACAATGTCTGAAATGAAAAGGGTAGGAAAACATCCAGGTTTAAGTTCTCACCCACTCACTGTTCACATTGTTTTACCTTGGCAACATAATATAGGAAAATTGAGGCATGAAAAGACAAAACACAGCTCAGATGAGATGTAAACATCTGTTTTCAAACAATTAGGAGGGACACAACCACTTCTTCTTTAGTGTCAAGCAAATGATTTTGAAGGGCTTTAAATTTTGAGTTTTGATTTCACAAAGCTGCAAACATAACCATAGCGCTGACTTTCTAAAAGGATGGCTTAGCTGTAATCAGTTCCAGTATGTGCTAAAAGTGAACCACTGTTACCATACAGCTTTTTATGGTAATAACTTTTACATCCAGATATAACCTTTAGGTCAACGTATTAAAAATCATTCTTATGAGACTTATTTTACTTTTCAATTTTTCATATTTCAAAAATAAGAAGAGTTGTAAGTCGAAGTTCTCCGAGTTTGTAGAACACCTGAGCAGTGTTCAGATCTAAAAGGCACTTTTAAATTACTACTATTAATTCCCTCCATTTTATTATTTTATTCCTATATAATAATAATCATGTACTCGGGCTGCCTGTGGCTTTTTGGGGCTCATACACATGGATATAGAAAACTAATGGAGCAGATGTGAGACGTAGGCTATTTTTGAGTTCTTTCAGTGCTCATCAGGCAGAGGATGTACAGCGCAGCAATCCCTTGTATAGAAAAAATACAAAGAACTCCACTGTTTGTTGTTTATACTTTATTCTCCCTTTGCAAAAGTGATAGTAAGCGTGCTTGAGTCTGTTTTTGAGCCATTATGTTGTTTTTAGCTCCTACTTTTGTTTGTCCTTTACTACATTCAGCAGGCCCCTTGAGATTCGCTATGGAGGAGGCTCCACTCTCACTGCATGCTTGTTGCACTAAAGCTCAGCTGCTCAATAAAAATAATATTTTATACTGTGGGGATCCTAATGGTCCTCCTTTCAGAAAAGAATGAATGGCAGTATGCAATTTTGTTTACCTGTATCCAATTTAAACAAGATTTATCTGTTTAGTAGCTGCAGCCCTAAGGCAAAATATAAGCATCAGGAGGGCCTTCTGCAATGGCTGACGACCAGCAGAGTCAGATGTTCTGTACAGTTTTTCTGCCTTTGTCTGCCTGTTTTTTTTTTCTCTCAAACAGCCCCAGGTAGCCATAAATGATTCACATACACAAGCTTGTATGCTACTCAAAACAATGCTGTATAATGGCTATGCATATGGTGGTTTAACGTCAGTATTTGGGACATTGTATTTGATACTTCTTTTGCATTAGTTCATATTTCCTTACCCTGCCTGTGCTTCTGTTCCAACAGTGTAAAAAAAAAACTTTCGGTTGTTTTGTTTTACAGATCAAGTTGACTTTTCTGTTTTGGAAGGCCAAGGAACTTCTTTTTATTAAAAATGCACTGTGTCTTCCCCTCCTGATCCGTTTTCCTTGTGCTGTACAACACATGCTATCTGTGAAAAATAAACCAAACTTGTGCTCATCCTTTTAAGTGTGAAAATCTTTTATTTTACCGTGTGACTGAAAGACAGTCTGTAGTTTTGTTCCATGCAAGATTCTTATGTTTGTTGCACTTTAGCATGCTAACATGTTGGTTAGTGGTTCCTTTTATTACAGTTTAAACTTAAATTGTCTTGATCACTGTTCAAATGTTGGATGAAGTTTTTTTTGTAAGGTTTTTTCCTATGTAGCCTAACGCAGCGGCCTTCTTTGCACCACGGACCGCTATATGCCGGACAATTTTTTCACGGACCGGCAATTAAAGTAAAATGATACAACTGGCATAAAATCAAATACAAACAGCATAAAAATAAAACAACAAGCCGGTCCCATCTAGGCGTAATCGGAGACAATGACAGACGAAGTGTGCTCCTGATGTCCAGTCTGCTCCGTAGCTTTGTTTTGGTCGCTGTAACCGCAGAAAATCCCGCTTCACAAAGATAGGATGTTATAGATAGGATGAGTCTTGAACTGAATTAACATGTGTCAAGAGGCACAGATGCACCAACTGATGTAATTGGGAGAGAATACCACAATTTTTTATATTTTTCAAAATAAAAAATCACTCAGACTCTGATATTCGATAAATTATATATATATATATATATATATATATATATATATATATATATATATATATATATATATATATACATATATATACACTTTTTTTCTGTGCGGCCCGGTACCAAATGCCCGGTGGTTGGGGACCGCTGGCCTAACGTATGGGATCTGGTTTACTAATTTTCTTAAATCAATCACAGTCTAACTATTAAAAGGGTAATAACTTTTATTTTGGCAAAAAGAAAATAAAAACTTTAATGCTATGTAATGATACATTTGAAAAAAATTTACACAAAAAATATATTCAGTTGCATTATATTTAGGTTTTACTTAAATTCATTTTCTTAAAAAAAAAATACAAACATAATTTATTATTCTTTTATGCACTTACAATTTTGATCCCTTGTTTTTATAGGTTGACCCCATTTCTGAAAAGATTGGATAAATGCTATTTTATGAATTTTTTTGGTGTTGTTTATGACAGCTAAGTGACTAGAACTATAATATCTGTACCCAGATGAAATCAGGTTTTTCATTTCAGTTCAAATTTAATCTAGTGGAGACTTCTGTAGGGAGGGATTTTTTTTTTCTCATTATAATTGATGATAAATTTAAAATGCAAATGTTGCTGGTTTTTAAGCTTTTGTAATATTTTCTTCGTTATGTATCATATTACAGCAGTGACACACATGGATCTTTACCATGAGTCCAGTAAAGCTGACAGTGAAGTATCCTGACAACCCTTTATGTCTGGGCTTTTCTCTTTTCCAACAGTCACAATAAAGAACGGTATTAAAAATATCCTCCTGGAGCAGCTTGGTAAAAAAAAGTTTGCAGCACAATGGGTTACCTTCAAGAAGGGAAAAAGTATAACTTATGGGCTCGTTGACTAAAGCATGAAAAATAGATCTTTGAAATGTTTGCTGAACTTCTTTCATCCACATAAGCTGTGGGATTGCTGGTTTGTTTGGTTTCCTTATTTGATATTCTAAAGGTGCTCAAAATTCAACCTTTTTTAGCTATAGAAACATCTTTGATGTAGTTCCAGAAACAAAGATGCAGTAAAGGTTTACTAAAACTTTCCCTCAGTTAAGAAGCATTCCGTCGCAGGAACTGTGCCTGTGCTGATCTGTGATTGGCTGATTCACTTTTTCCCTTTTTCAGTGTTCTACCAACACTCCAGTTTCTCTGACCTAAATGGCTCTACCTTCGGCTCACTTGGCTAATTATCTGCAGCTGGCTTAAGAACATAATCCTGATTTTCAGAGCTTTGTCTTAAATAATCTTTGGGTTATATGAACCAGATCATAACACCTCTTTGAGAAACAGTGGTTTTGGTCGTTGCCCTGTTTGTACTCAGATATAAAAACTTTCAAGTTCTTTTTTTAAAGAAATACTAGTTTAGGTGGGAAATATCTAAGGTTTCTTGTCCAGTTAATATCCAACAAGGCCGCTTGTGTTTTAAACAATGGTCCAATCAGAATACAGCAAATTTCGCTCCCAACTCCACTTCACCTTTCAACAGTTGGAGCACAGTTGTAACAGAAAAGTAGTCTGAACTGCTGATGACCTTCAGACAGCATTAAGTGACAAAAACACATGCATGAAGTCAAATTGGAACTACAGCCTCCTGACAAAGAACTTCAAAAAGTACATAAATGTATTACTTACTGATTTAACCAATCCTATACTAATTCTCTGTAAAAAAAAAAAAAAAAAAACACATACTCGCACTGCAATTAACGACTATTGATAAATAATACTCGCATAAATGCTTCACAGGCTCTGAAATTCTGTTAAACAAACTTTAAACATGACTAAAAAGTATAAAAACTAGAATGATTTACAGCTCAAATATTTAGCAGCACAGGCAACAAGGTATGTATGAAAGCTGTCTATTATTCTAATTTCTCTGTATGATTTGCTAAATTAAATAAACTACAATTGTTCCTTGTGCTGAGGGGAGATTATGGTGTTGAACAAAAAAAGCTAGTTGATCCAAAGAGCCATAACTCCAAGGTTCTTTGAGTGAATAACCCTGAAATGAAATGCACAATTAAAACACTGGGCTGCAGGTTGGCATTTAAAGCAAGCAGGTTTGGGTTCCAGCTGCAGCTGTTAAAGCAGTTCTGGCTGGCAAAATGTATTTGGAAATTTCTTTTTCTATTTTCCATTAGACTTGGTGCATGAGACAGAATAGTGATTTGTCCAGGTTGCACAACTGGGAGAGGGCTTCTGCAATCTATAAAGAAAAAAATCATGACATAGAGGGTTTTCCTTCATTTTTATTAGATGTTTTTTTTTCTTCTTTTTTTTCTAAGTATAGTTAATTTTATCTTTTCAGGTTTGGTTCTCCGAAAAGGAGCAATGGCCTGATCTGCATCATTAGTTTGCTGACCAGGGTTTTACATAAGCCGTTAACGTAGGTTTTATTCTTTTATTTGTAAAAGGGCTGTGGGTAACGATCCACAAACAGAATAGATCAGATTCTATAGTTTTTTCTGATACCTCTACATATATTTACAGAAGTTTAAAAAGACTGACATATTAGGCTGACTTAGGAAAAAAAACTCTCCAACTTCTCAAACTGCACATGAACTCTTCCCAGTGAGAAAAGCTTTGGCATCTGCAGGTAAGAGCTTTGCTGCAGGAGGAATTCTTATTACCACAGGAAGTTTCAGATCAACAACATAAAAAGTAACTCGCACAGTAATTCTGCTTTTGAAAAAGACAAACTGAAGCCCTGAGGCTGACTGTGGGTTTTAAAGTAGCAGTTTGAATCAGCGATTTAAACCTTAAGAAATATACAGAGTTCACTCCATCTGCATGCCCTTTATGTGTATTGACACCTAAGATAGAAATGCATAAGATTTTATTTTGTATTTTATTGTAGCAGCATATAGTTAATTAAACACTGCACATTCCCCTTTGAAAATTTAGATTCAACATATTTTTCATTTAACTAAGCAGTCTGTCACTGATATGAATATAGAATGGCATCTTTGAAAATACAGAACAACACAAAAGAGGTATCCATTTAAAGAATAACTTAACATGTATTTTTTTATTGTTAACCTCCACTTTGTGGAGCCCAGTGTAGAGAAATTTTTAGATGCAATGGTTTGTTTGCAGTGTAGAGCAACTTGCAGATGCAATAACATTTACCTCATTAACATGCAGCCCATATTCTATAGAACCAGGTGTGCCAGAGCAGACGCTTGTCTTAACGTTCCAGGACATCGGTCAACAAAAAGAAAGACATTTGAGATGTCAGACTGAGTTTTTACAGCTATAAAAGATGCATTTATCAGCATACTTGGAGGTCATCATTCTTGACTTGTAACCTTTTTAGCTTCTCTTTAAAATTCAATTTGGATCATTTATATTTTGCTAATTCACTACAAGAATATAACATCTATGATTCTGTATGATCCCTGATTGAAGCTTGAGTGTTGTACAAGTTCCGATCACATCAGTTACAGAAACGCAAAGCTTACAATGAAAATTTGAGATCTTACAGCAGAGCTATGAACGACAGACGGCTCATGCTGAGCATTTAAACCCCATGACGATTTTTTCTTCCCTCCGTCTCACCTCTGATCCTCTAGTCAGTCAAGAAACTCGGAGATCCGTCTGAATGGGGGGAACACAGCCATCACAGCATGCGCTCACCTTTCACAGGCTTCTCTTTTCATCTAAATATTTCTAAGATGCTTTCAGACACCATGCTGGGGAAACACGCTCTTCTGTCTGTTAGGGTTTGAACAAATATGAAACAAATGTTTTGGTTTTTTTCCCCCTCTCTTCACTTCAGTTTGAAGCTTCCAAAAGAAGTCGCCACAGAATTTGCTCTTGTGAGCAATCGTGATAATTTCTTCCATTATATATTGGATTAATATAACTAAAAAAGCAGGACATGGTTGGATTTATATAAAAAAAAACATGAAGCCATAGAGGACAATCTAATTTGTCTTTAGAGACCTTTATTTACATGTTCATATATAGCAAGGTTCAGGGATCAGGGGGTAGTTATGAAAATACCAGTCAGCCCGTCTGTATGTGTCCCAACATGTACAGAAGAACATGAAATACTGAGTTAGTGAAGAATGTTTGTCCTGAATTAGAAGAAACTGTTTTGTTTAAACTGACTTCGGAGTTTTTGTTTTGTCTTAAAGTTGTTTTCCCCACTTTTTAAGGAACTTAAAAAAAAAAATACTAAGATTCTCCAGACATTTCATTAGAAACCAATTAAGCCCTGTTCTGTCACATATGCACAAAAGTCATTACAATCATGATGCTGTAATTAAAAAGAAAACGGGATTATCTGGAAAGTCGGTAGACCACCCCCACATCTGTCAGGCAGGAATACTTGCCTGTGCTGAGTAGAACCCTCAGCAGGCCGAATGGGTCCAGCATGACTCAGGCTTGGACTCGCACAGTCCCACGTGAGGACAGCTCTAGTTAAACCAGCTTGATTTCAAACATTTCAAATGCTTGCATTTAATCCAAAAGGTAAAAAAAAAGAAAAAAAAAAAGAAAAGTTTTATTCTAATTTATTTTGTACTACAGAGGTTTTATTTTGTCTTAAAAAAATGGAACAAAACAGAAAAGTTCTTTGGAGGAATCCCACATTAGCACAGCTATAGACTAACCAGCTTTCTCAGAGCATTTAAAACCAAAGTTTATTTTCCAGAGATGTGACTTTGCGTCTCCTTGTTTCTCCTCTCGCTCATTTCTCACAAACGCGAACAAAACGACGAAGTACAAGTTGAGTATCTCTTGCTTCCACCCGCCGCCGACACGCTGTACAGCCACTGGTGCAGGAAGGAGCCTTGGCTTGGCCCCTGGGATTACGAGTTTTCTGTGAGGAGCCAATCGGATCAGTAGATGACTTCGTAGACCGTGGCCTTCTTGTCCCCTGAGCCAGTTACAATGAACTGGTCATCGGGTGAGATGTCACAGCTGAGAACTGATGAAGACTCCTTAGACTGTGAGAAACAAACAGGTTGGTTTAAACAGTTGAAGGAGGAACAGTTATATTTACTGCAGTGGTTCAAGTCCACTTTATAGCATATCCTATGCATATTAAGCCGTCTACCTGGAATATGCTGGATCCGTAGGGCGTCCGCCATGCATTCAGGAGATTATCTTTCCCTGTGCTCACAAACCATTTACCTACAGGACAAAACATACACTGCTGTCAGCAGATAAAACATCATAGGAGGTAAGATATGGAGGAGCAGGCATTGGAAAAGAGAAAACATCCTCAACTGAAGTAAAATGTAGTATTTTGCTTTCATGAGATTTGATACCCTGAGGTAGTATTAAGGAATTAAATAATGTAGAGTTTAGGCTGTTAGGAGTGATGTGTTAACGTACCGCAGTAGGCGAATTTGAGGGAAAGGACGCAGCTTTCGTGGAGGTGCAGCTGATACTTGTCGGGTTTGGAGACATGCAAGACTTCAACATTGCTGCTCTCCATTCCTACTGCCAGCCACTCGCCTGTCGGACAGTAGCCCAGGGAGAAAATCTGGAACAGGCAGGGATGGTGGAAAGAAAAAAAAAAAGTGAATAAATAGTTCAACGGTTGCCTAACCTCAGTTATAAGAGTCCTGAATGAATACCTGTGAGGTGAAGTCATGCTGCTGCAGCTGCCGGCCCTCTCTGAGGTCCCAGCAGCGGACCGTGTTGTCCAGCCCTCCCGTCCAGAGCTTGGTGCCATCATTGGAGATGTCGATGCAGCTTGCTCCGTCTGTGTGGCCCTGGAACTGCCTGCAGGACAAAGCATGCAGAGCCATTAAAACTCAGTGAGGTTTGTCCTATAGAAATGCAAAAATGGGACTGGTAGATCATTTTCCAAAGGAAATATATTTAAAAAAATTAAAGAAAATACAGAACTTTTTTTGTTTTGTTTTGTTTCTAACATCCACAGACACCTGCAGCATAACCACAGCTCAGCAAGTCACTTTGAACTTCTCTTTCAATAGATGTGTGAACTTTCACTGCTGTAGCCTCTCAGCAGTGCAGGAAGACGGTTTATCAAAACAAAAACTAGGTTTATCATACTTTGTGGAATTTCTGTTCCTAAGGTAAAAGTGACCATAAAAATGCATCACACCATGTCAAACAACAAATATGCAAGGGCTTATATTCCACCCTGTAAGCACAAACGTTACCATAATAATAAAAGTAATAGTTATAATTATAATGGTAATAATACCACCAGAGTAACATTAAATCTGATTCACTCAGATTTCAGACTCTGATCTAACCTGGAAAAAAAAGATGAACTTGTCTGATATACAGTATAAACAGGTAGGAATAACAATCTCCTGGAGGTGCATGGTTTTTATAGAGATTTTTTATAAATATTCTTAATCCATTGTAGATTTATGAAATACCTAGCTATTTAACTAATAATAACAACTAATAATCTGGAGAACTATTCTGGAACAACCTTAAGAAGCATTTACTCCTGCTGCTTAAAGTTAAAAACTAAAACAAGTCTATCTGTATACCAGAGTTTATTTTTTACACTGCATTTTCTCCCCTAAGTGCTAAACTAATCTGACTGTTTCCTTAATTTCCTCTGCTCAGTCTACATCAGACACAAGGAAACCATTTTTATAGACTGGTCTGTTGTTTTTTCCTCTTACCTGACCAGGGTCTGGTTGTGCAGGTCCCAGACGACAATGTTGCCGTCGCTGCAGCAGGAGAAGCAGACCTTATTGTCCGGTGAAATGGCCAGGGCGTAGCAGGCTGGAGCAGACGACGTCAGCTCCGCCTTGATGCGTGGAGTGGGTGTGGCCAAATCCCAGATGGACAGAGTGCTGGCCTCGCCTCCAACGATCAGGGTTCGACCGTCTGAGAGCAGCTTGCAGGAGCGAATGTAGTTATCCCTGTTCTGATTGGACACAGAATATAGACAGAGTAAGTTAGGCATGCTGCTTTAAGAGATGCTATTATGTTTGGCTTCCAATCTGTCGTCGTGTCTCACCAAACAGTCCAGCTGGGCCATGGGGCTCTTGCTTCCCTGCTGGCTGATGTCCCACACCTTGACGCAGCCCTTTCCTCCTGTGTAGACGTGACGAGTGGAGGTGCTGATTGTGACGGCGCACACTACCTCTCCGTGGCTCAGTGTGTGGATCTGACGGGCATGACGTGGGATCCCCGGGCCCAGCAGGGCGTCAGGGGGGAACGGCACCGGCTGCATCTGGCCGTCTGCGCTCACGTGGAACGAGTAAGCGCTGGAAAGGAGAACAGAAATAAATAAAAACTTTTTACAATTGACAGCTTGCAGATAAAGATTTGTAAATTATAGCATAGATATAAATCACCCAAGATCAACATGTAAATACTTTGCTGAAAAGAGTCTTTTGCAACACTATGCCTTTAGCATCTTTGTAAATAGGCATCCATCCATCCATCCATCCATCCATCCATCCATCCATCCATCCTCTTAAATACATACTAAAAGTTATGGATGTTATATGAGAAAACAGCATGAGGACCTTTGCAAGTCACCGCATTCGGTCTTTCCTTAAACTTTGCAATAAATGATCAACTTTTATCTGTTAATCTGAGACATTACAAATTTATTTGGGTTATTAGAATAAAGATAACTTCTAATGCTCTGAATAATCTGCCTCTTCTGCTTTTGTATACATCTTGTTTCCAAAAGAGGTCAAAAGTGACAAAAAACTGAGATCGCAACAAACCAAATTATTTAAACTGACCACAGCAGCAAATTTTTGCTTTTTAAACCAGGAAAAGTTCCATTAATCAGGAAGAGGAAACTCACGGTTTTCCTGAGGCCGACTGCAGGCTGGCAGGAAGCCCAGGGACCCTCATGTGTGGATGTGGAGACTCATAACCCACCTGGAGGAGACAAGATACCTTAAAAACTGCAAACAGCTTAAAGAAAAGAGACCAACAAGACCAAAGGTCAATACAGTTAAGAGCTGTCCCACTAAAACGGTTTAAAATGCGACAGTATCTGGATTAAAAAATGAATAAAACACAATATTAAAAAAGAAAAGACGTTTCTGAGAGCAAAGGTCATAGACTGTCAGATTCCTAAAGATAAATTACACAACAGCTGCTTTTTCTCCTGTTCTCCATAAATTTCCAGATTTTTGCCCTTTCTGACAGCTTTATATGCTGAAGCACCACATATGACAGTGACAGTGCAAAGACAAATCATCTGCAGAGAGCTGGCCTCACCACAGGGGACCTTCCATAGCCTGCAGCAGCTGCTGCGGCTGCTGCGGCTGCAGCTCCATTCATCTGAGGTGAGACCAAGTGGAGGCCAGCGCCGTAGCCCGCCGCCCCGGGCAGGTCTCCGTTCACTCCTGGAGGAGGCAGGCCAAAAGCCCCAGGAGGGTAGGCCCCCTGCACTGCCAGGGGATTCCTCAGACCCAGAGCTGTAAGAATAGGACAGAGAAAATTCCTGATTGAAGCAAACAATTAAATGCGTCAGTTATTCAGGATGTCTGTGTCCAATTTTTTTTTTTTTTGAATATGAAATAAAATCTATTAAAATGAGCCTTTCAGACAGTTTTGCTAGACGAGCTAAGAACAAGCTGTAACAGAGAACTGACATACTGCAGGACTGGAACACTACTGACCCCTGCTGGCATCCATACTGTCCTGCAGCGATGGCTGCACATGTCCCTCTGTGTGAATCCTCATCTCTAATGTCAACCGTCTGCACATGTAGGTGTATCAAGTATATATGCTTGCTCACACGTATAATAGAGTGTGTGAAATTGGAGCATGCGCTAACAGGTGACAAGTATTAAAAAAAAAGGGAGGAAGAAAAAGAGATACAATGAATATAGATGGAGGCTCATTATGAGGCTGCTCACAGTCACAGTCCATCACCTCTCCTAATCTTTCCATTTAAAAAGTGAAGCACGCTGAATATTTCTGCCCACAGCTGCTTATTAAGTCCAGATGGTGATCGGTGGCGGGAAGCAGGCGGACACTCATACCAACTATGGCAGCTCAGCATTGACTGACTTTGGCGCAGGAGTGAATTCTTAATTTCAATAGTCTTCAGTGTGTAGATTGCTTTATGAAAATCTAAGGTGATGCAGGATGTCACTTTAATTACAGAACTACAATTTGCATGAAAACTTTTGTAGGTTTTGAATTAAAGTGATGAAGCTATTTTTTAGCAAAGACACATTCTCACCTAGAGGGTCAACACCAGGTTTTCCTGGAACAGGTCTGAACTGTGGTGGTCCACTTGGTCCTGGGGTGTTGGATTCTTGAGACATGGGAGTACCTGGTTTCATACCGGGAGTACTAGACTTCTCCCTCTGGAGGAGGAGAACAAGAGGGACAGCGAATGATAAAAGAAGCATTAACAGTGATTTGAGGTACAAATCTGTTGGCAGCAACAAAATAAAAAAAAATCTGTATTTATTACAGCAGCTCATCTACTAATAAATTGATTTATTAAATGGAGGAAAATATCTCTTATTTAACAACATCATAGGTGCAAAGTAATTGGTTAACTTCAAATCCCTTTAACCTTTTATCTCGGCCTAGTCAGTGAGGACCAGATTCAGCTTGTGTCTCTTGTTGTTATGCATATTAATTTTTTTTTGTACTCAAAAACACACCTAAACCCTGAAATAAAAGGGCGCTGAAAGTTGAAATCGTTTTAGTAAAAGAGGCAAAGGACTCACTCATTGATATTTTCTGGAATAAGAGATTTAGAAAATTGTAATAAATCTTGTTCGGTTTATTTTTCTGGTCACATGAGTGTTAAAATAAAAAAATAAAAAAAAAATTAAGACAAAAATTTGCTCTTTTAGTTGACAACAGGAATTTCTAGTTTGTTTATCTGTAACTTCCTTTTTCTGAGGTTAAAATATAACAGCACACAGTCCATAATATCCTACAGCTGAAAAACAAATCAGGAACAAAACCTTTCTAAAGGAGCTGCCAAGTCTCCATGACAACCATTAGATTGGCTGTATGTGAAGCGGTTGTTTGGAAGTCATGTCAGGCATTTTTAAACCCAAATAATGGAAGGCATAAACCACCATAAATGTGTTATTGGCTTAAAAAGCTGCCCTGTGCTTTGGTTAAATGGGACAAAGATGAAGCTGTTCAGAATACAGGCGGGTTTGAGACTGTTGGGTACAGCGGAGGCTCTGTGATGCAGTGGGCTTGTTTCTCCTCTAAAGAGCTTTGTATATTTAAATTTAATCCGGGGGAGTAAGAAGGATTAGGGACAAAGGAAAACAATAAAAGGACATAAAAAAAAACAACAAAAAGAAACCCTGAAAACATCACTGATGCTGACTATAACATTTTAGTGCTATGACCATAAGAAAAACTACTGATCCTGAACAAAATGGGGAAGTACAGCGTGGCAGCTGAAAATTATTTTATATGTAATTGATTGTGCAAATGTGATATCAAAGAGTAGAATGGAGTTATTTCTTGGCTGTGTGTATTTCCATCTACCTGTGGGGGCTCTTTGCCCCGAGATGGGGAGGTAGCACTGCTAGATGAGGCCAGGGAGGTGGGGCTCGCCTGTGGGGGCCCTTCCTTGCGGGATGGGGGAATCTTGTCTAAACCATTCTCCCTGGAAGAGTAGGACTGCACACTGCGAGGGGATGATGGGTCCTGAATACAAATTATATTAGATATGACAAAGAAAATAAGACATGGCTTTTGTTTATTTTGTAAATGCAATACCAGGCTTCTCTAGTTTTCAAATAGCTTTGCATTGTTTAATTGTATTACGAGGTCATTCTGCTCTGAAATAAACCAAAATCCAATTGGAGTTAACAAAATAAATGATGTAGCTAAATATTCAGCCTTGCATTCTACAACATTTAGCTTCATAGTCCAGTACTTTCAATGCAGAAACCCCAAAAAACCTTCTCTAAGAAAGAAAAATCAATTCGCACAAACGTTGAGATTTTTTTTCTACTAATGTCTTTTGTTGATAGATTTATTTAACTTTTGAAAAGTTTTGATGGGTTGCTGTAAATTCTTAAGTTCTATTTTCACTGGAAATGTATTCTATAGGTTAACCAAACAGCTCTTATTAACCCGAATTTTTACATTTTCTTCAGAGCCTGTTGATGACTATTTGCTGAGGATCAGATGGAAACTATAGTATGCATGAAAATGTGTAATAAATCAGTTGTTTTTCAACAATTTATCTTCAGCAATCTGAAATAAATCCTGGGTATTATAAAAAAGCTGCAGTGATTGCTGTCAATTTTTCATTTTAAAATGTCATATTTTCCAGAGTCAAATTTCCAGCAGTTCATCTTGCAGTTTTCAAAACATTTGAGGGTGCCATCTACACCTGATCTGCTAAAATAGCAGCCTTGCCTGAAGGGTTAATATTCAAGATAAAAACAAAACAAAACACAAAACCGAACCTTGCCTCCGATTTTCTTAGTGTTACATGAAAGTCACTTTTTTGCATGTGGACCAATTGGACCTATCCCGAGTCTTGTGCTGGTAATGACAATTGGAATTTCCTTCAAAAATTTCTTTTAAACCACAATCTTTGCTATAAGATTTTTTTTCTCTACAGTGTTTTGAGGGATTTTAACCAGATTCAGTTTAGAATCAATTCAACCTGAGGTAGCCTAGTCAACTGCTAGTAAACTAATAAACCAGTCAGTAAGCAACAAACTAAATACAGATAGGTTGAATGTGACATGGCAAAAAAACAACAAAAAAACCCAGCCTAATTTAATAATAAGTTAATAAATAGGATTATTTTGAAATATAAAGCTAAACAGAACAACATGCATGAGGAAAAACAAAAACAAGAAAATTGTAAGATTGTATTCTTTAGCATGTCCATGCATTATGTCTTTTTGTAGCTCTGCAGGCAGCTTGGACTGCAGCTCCGATTGTGTACCTGTATTGTGCATCTAAATGAGGTCAGGCAGAGGCAGAGTCATTCCTATTCATGTGACTGTGCTGGCTATGTTTACATGGTGCATGCTGATGAAGGTGGTCAAGTGATGCAAACAGAGGCCGGCAGCCGCCTACTAACCTCATCCACTACCAAATTATCGTCGCTCTTATCTGCATCGCTGCCCTGCGAGAGAAAAGGGAATCAAAAAGAAAGAAAAAAAATCTGCTCAATTACCTGTTCTAGGTGGAAGTAAAGGTGTGAAAAAAACAGTATACATTTAAAGCAGCCCCACACAGTTAACTTAGGGGTAAAACGGGTCTCAGTTTACCCTTCTACCATCTAGCAACATCATTTATTAAAAATAACTCTTACTTCAAGAAAACAGCGGAATCAGGACTGTAAATATTTCAGAAAGAAAAGAAAGCAGTTCCCTAAAGTCTGCTGGTCTTCTACTCTACAAAGACAGCATTTCTTTTATCTGACTCAGATTGGAGGAGTTGGGTAAAACTTTCCTGCAGTAACTCAAACATTTAAGAGTGTTATGGATGTGTCCTCACATAGTCTGTCATGAACTCCTTCTCTTCAGCTTTCCTCTTCTTGCCGTTGCTGAGGTAGTCTGTTGGGCGACCCTTATCTCCGTTGGACAAGGAACTCTGTAGAGAGGGGAGGGGGGTGAATTAGAGCAAAGCAGCAAAAAGAGGGAGCATTTGTACACAAGCAGATGAAAGAAGGGAGAAGGGGGGATTGGTGAGGAGGAGATGAAGGGAGGTAGTACGGGGAGTGGAGAAAAGGATGTGAGGGTGGAAGGGGAGGAAGAGGGTGATAATGAAGTGAGGGGGAGTGCATAAATCATTTCAGGCTCATGAGCTGCAGCGATGAATGTGAAAGAATATCAGGCTGCATCGACTGGCCAGCCCACAGAGGGAAGCAGCAGGAGGCAGAGGAGAAGACTGGAGAGGCTGGAGTGAGCTAAAATCAAAGCTGAAAGCAAACAAGTGCACATTGCAGCATAACATGCATCCAGATAGGAAACGCTTAAAGTTTCAATGCACTAGATGGATAGATGTGTCCTTTTGGATTTTATCTCATTGAACAAGGTTTAGAATAGTGCATTTTCTGAACATCTACAGGTCATTTTGTGCAACTTGTGTTTATTTAAACAAGTTTATACTTTAAATGTGTTTAACCTATAACTGCACTAAGTTTTTTATGCTAAATAGAAATTTAAATAAAAGGCAATTTTGTGAGCTACAAATAATACAAAAATGTAACTCGGGTAAGAAACAGGAAAAACCTATTATATAGCTTTTTAAAGCTATATAAAAGCTATTATAGCTTTTTAAAGCCCATTATACTGGCTTTAAAAAGCTTCATTTTCATTGCTATAACCTTTTGGCATCATGTCATATAAAGAAAAAAGTAGTGTATTGTATTTTACTGGGATTGTATGCGACAAAACAAAGCAAAGTAACAGATGATCTATCTATCTATCTAGTTTCTGTTATATATATATATATATATATATAGAACAGAAATAAGCCAAAAACATAAATTCCCCCAAAACCAATGAGCTTCAGAAGTCAGTCAATTAGAAAATAAAGCTATAATTCCAGCTGTTCTATGGAGGGCTTAATGTTTTGTAAGATGAAAGTTAACACCAGTAGATGGGTTCAAGAAGAGTTTTTATATAAAATAATACTACATGCTTAGTGAATCTCACAGGGCACTGTTTGGTCCTTCATTCATGAACAGACATCATGCACAGTGAGCACAAAACTCCTACTACTAAACGTAGTGATGGCAGCATCATATAGGAGTTTTTTTCAGCTGGGATAGATAAGTGGGTTAGAGTTGAAGGGAAGAAGGATAGCGCTCAATACAGGGTTCTAATGGAAGAAAATCAGTTAAAGGTAGCAAAGGACTGGGCAGAGGATGAAATCTTCAAACGTACATTGATGCTCATTTCAATTAACAACATTAGCAGAGATTCTGCTATGCCTTTTTTATGTTTATCACATAAAATCCCAATAGCATAGTAGTTGTATTGTAGCAAAATGCCAAAAACTGCAGGGGGATCAATGCATTTGTTAGGCAAAGAGATTCTGATATCAACTCTATAGAGCTGAATTTTGTACCATTTAGTCTTACATTTCTATCGGTAGACAGTAATTTGTGTGGTTTTCTTTAACCCCAGAATTAGAGAAAAAATTTTCCCTATCTAGATGTGGATTCTAAGGAAGGGCATAGAGGCTAATATTACTGTATAATGTGTGATCAATAGTGCGGTAGGGTGTAATTTGCACTCACTGGTCCGGCTTCCCGCTCTGCTCAGTCAAGACATAAAATGTCCAACACATCCAGAAAGAGCGCAGCAATGCAGCAAGGGCAAGTAAGGACAGAAAAATACACATAATCATAAAGTTATTCACAATGATGACAACGTGCAGAAATATCCCTGAGGAGAATTATCACCAGACACCATGACTCTGCCTTGACAACGCTCTAAGGGGAGAATAAAATAAAAAAAATCAATCAGACTAAACTATGCCAAGATTTTATGCTTGCTCCCTCTCTACATAAGCTTTGTTTTTTTTGTTTTTTTTTGTTTTTTTTTGCTTCAAACATGGTTTCAGACTCCAGCCTGAGCACTAAACTCATCTAATGTCAGGCATGATTTAAAGCTTACCTCTGTGGTGTTCTGCTGCAGCGGCAGAGGCTGCCGCCGCCTCAAGGTGCGCCCTCTCATCTTTGGCTGCAAGCTGGGCCCCTAAAGCACCGGACAGGGCAAGCAGGCCAGACCCTCCGCCGAGTGCCAGGCTGGGGTGGGGCAGTCCTGATGGGTGTGGTCCCACTGGCAACCCTTGGGCATGCTGGGAGATGTGCTGAGCCTGGAGCTGCTGCTATATATGGGGAAACAAATACAACCCCAAAAAGCAAGAGAAAGAAAAGAGGAGAGGAGCTTGGGTGACTTACATGGAGTGAAGGAAGTGGTTGACTGGAAGTAATTAAGAAGAAGAAAAGGAGGAAGAAGGAGGAGGGAACTAATTGCTGCGATGTGCACATAAGGAGACATGCCAAGGTCAAAGCAGTGGCACAATTAAAAGTTCTAGGGTGAAAATTTAGAATAAAAACAAAGTACTGATTAAAGCTTTGAAATAAAGAAAAGTTTCAATGTTTGCCAAAATACCAGCAAACATTTCATTTGACGGTCATTTTGGGAGCACTCAAGTTTCAGGAACTGATGCTCGGATCTGATCAGAGATCAGATCTTAATAACTGATAACGGTTGAAAGAAAATGATGAGCTGATAGTCATCACAATAGTCAAAATAGCCAAAAAGGTGACTTGAGGTACAAGAAGGAAAAGAAAATAAGGAAAAAATCAAATACGGGAGTATAAGGTACACACGCTCTGAGGCAGAGGGGGGAGCCCACGTACCCCTATGGAAGCATTTAGCTCCCCCATGGTCACCTGTTTGGCGCGCTCCATGGCCTGGACCACCTGCTGCTGGTGCTGCAGATCAAACCAAGACATCAGAGGATCAATTTACAGCTACAGCTTTATATTTAAAAATGTGCGGATCTGAATTAATCACTTTTTAGGCGATCATATACAGCATCTCCTATATACAATTCACAAACTAAAAATTATAAACTGATTACGTGCGTAATCAAAATTCCAGTTTGCTTCTAATTGTCATGGCTTACAGCTAATTCAAACCTCAAATTCAGTTTGTTAGAATAAAATAATTTAACACTTGACAAATAAAATTCAAAGATTTTAGTGCAGAAAACAAGCAAAGCTTGAACAATTTTTGAAGATCCCATATTATGTAAAATTCCCATTATAAGCATATTGTAGCAGTCATATGTGTCCTGAAGCTTTTCTTTGTGGTTCAGAAATGAAAAGAAAACAAACTTTCCCCTCTACATTGTCTTTCTCAACCTTTTAGCTAATGTGTGCTCAAAATTCCCTGTTTTAAAAAGCACCCCCCTCATGATGTCATCAGGGGAAACACTCTGTCCATAGTGGTCTGCAGCCTTCATCTAATGTATTATTCCAAGTTCCCAGGGCTAACTTTACGAATTCTGTCTGGTTGTTATGATTGCAGGCTGTGGGAAAAGGACGGTAGGGTGGAGAGGGGTGAGGAAAGCCATATCAGCGCATTTAGAAGAGACCTGAATGAGATTTTTGGTCCACACCGTCTACCTAATTTGAGAGAAATTTTCCTGCAGAAACTGCAAAACGATGCTCAGGGGACCTTATTGTTGATGTTCATTCTCAACATTTGGAAAGTTAAGATCCCCGAAGTGCAGAAAAAGAAAACCCAGGATGCTTTAGTTTCTAAACTCATAGTTGACTGGTGGAGCCTTGTAACCTGCTGATGTTGGTCCACCTGTTTAATACAGTCCAAAGTAAATGCAGCCGTCTATATGGAAATATTAAAGCACTATGTTTCTGTCTTCTGACAGATTTCAAAAAGAAGTTGATCTAATTTTCAAACTGTGCTTCATCAGTCTGCAAACTAGCCTGACCTATACCCCACAGTCGGACAAGAGGAAGGACAAGAGACAATAGGATCAACAACACAAATAAGTTCAAGGCTGCTATTAAAATGGGGCTTCCTGACACCACAGCGGACGTAAAGCAGAAATCCTTTTAAAAGGGAACCCCTAAACCCATATTGAGTGCATATTATTTGCAGTAAATGTATGAAAATCTACATTCTGCAGCTCTTGAACATTATTCACATTTTTATGAAAATGAAAATTAAAAAGAGGTTTAATTTGCTGCAAGCCATAAAACAAAAACAAAAAAATTATAAATCCACAATTCTGTGTTTAATGAACACAGATGAGTTTCACTGCTTTCACTAAATTATTAAATCTATTTTGTTGAGATATGTTTCTATGAGCTGCGATGGACTGGCGACCTGTCCAGGATGGACACCGCCTCTCGCCCATTGACTGCTGGAGATAGGCACCAGCACCCCTCGCGACCCCACTCGGGATAAGCGTGTCAGATAATGGATGGATGGATGCTTCTATGAGCACATGACATTTTGGGCAGTGTGTGTATAACTAAACACTGATGCATTTCCTTGTTCCTCATCCTGAACTCTTACTGAATGCATGCAGTCCATCAGCAGCTCTATGTGTGAAAGATATTAATAAATATGTGCATGGACATTTTTCTGTCAAGGTTCCTGTCACCAAGTAAAGACAGAAAACTGAATACAGAGTGCGTGCGTGTGAGCATGGTGGGGAGCGTGTGTGTGTCCCACCTCCTGCGACAGGTAGGGGATGAGCTGGGCACAGATCACATTCAGCCGCTTGGCAATCTCCGTCTGAAAGAGTGAGAAAAAAATAAACAAAAACATACTGTCACTTTGATGAATAAACACACAAACAATCACACACAAAGATTGAGCATGAACACAAAGAAAACACGCGCACACATTCAGGAAAGGTTATACACAGACAAACACAGCTTTGGCCTGCCTCTCTCAGGGCCTGAGTGGTAAATATTTCAGCTGCTTACATCTGGTCCATGCAAATGGAAACTCTGCCAGAGAGTTTGGCTAAAATATTCATGCACAGCATCTGCTGCGGCCGCAACCAGCCCACACAGTGTGTGTAAAGAGGTGTGTGTGTGCGAAGACAAGAAGAGGAGACACAACAAACCCCATCTTGTGTGTATGGTGTTTCCTTGCATGTCTGTTTTGTCTTCTTGTTTTTTATTTATGCATGCATAGTTTTGTGAGACTGTGTGTTTCCTTGGGGGTGGGCGGCGGGGAGTCACTCGTTTGTGCTGTAGGTGTGTGTCTGTATGAACACGGTCTGGTACACCACCAACAGAAAACTTTCCCTCCATCTTCCGACCGGCCCGCTCCATTTAATCGCTCTTTCCATCCATTCTTTCTTACCATTAGGAGAGTAATCAGTGTGACGTGCGCTGCGGCGTTATTTCTAACACACACCAACAAGTTCAGCTGTTGGTCCAGGGAGGCTGTTCGGGCCAGTAATGACATGCATGTAGAGATCATGACAGCATCATTATAGCTGCAGGCTGTTTATCTTGTTGACAGCTACACTTTGAAGTATGTGTGTGTTTGTGTGTGGGAGAATGCGTGTGCATGTTGGGCCCTTTGTGTGTATGCCCATTTCCACCCTCCCCACACGCACACTGAGATGCACTCATCCTCTCTCTCTTAAGTGATTTATTGATGGCGGACTGAACTTCCACCCCTCTTTTTTTTCCTTAGGCTTCCTCTCTCATTTTTCTGACTAGCCTCATCTCTCCCCATTTCAGTCCCAACCCTGCCCTCCTTCCCTCCAACCTCTGAATCCATCACCTCCCCCCACCCCCACCCCCGGGGACACAATGATTTCTTGTTAGAGAACTTCAGCTACTAAATGACATCTTCCAGAGAGGGAGGGAGAAAAAGGAGAGAACATGAGCAATCTACAGGAGGAGAATAAGAGGGTAAGATGAAATGGGAGAGGGGAAATGAAGAGAGGGGGCAGAGGAGAGAAACAAGAAGGAAAAAGGGCACGTTGGGGTTGAGGGAAATGACTGCTGGTGAAGGACGCATGCCGGATGGAATGGAGAAATGAAGAAAAGAGAAGCAGAGGGAAGGTGGAGGAGGGAGAAAAAAAAAGCTGAGGCTGGGTGGAGGCAGGCGGAAGGGGAAACGCAGCATCGGCAACGGCGCATCAAAACCGGAGTGACTGAGAGGATGAAATAAAGAAAGGGAGTGGACAAAGATAGAGCAGACAGCAGGAAGCCAGTGACCTGATTTAAAGCGAAATTCAGCATGGACTGAATATCTGCAAAGAAGGTCGGGGTGGAGGAGGGGGCAGCGACAATTAGGAGACAAAGAGAAATCAATGGAGAGAAGGAGGAGAGAGGATGGAGTGAATAAAAAAAGATAAGGAAATATTTGAAATAAAGAATAAGAGACAACTACAAAAAGTATTGCGTGGAAGAAGAAAAGTAAAGCATAGGAATGATGGGAGGATGGAGGGGGAGGGACAAACTAGGATTAATGTGGGCGCAAGGGAAGAGCACAGAGCACACTTATTAACGCCTACACAACAGAGACATGCTATAGAGGTCCATCAGAAGACTGACATTAGGAGTGCAAAGAGAAAAATACTTTTTTTTTTTTTTTCTTTTTTTTGGAAACAAGTGTTGAGCAGAGCTGAAAAGAATGTCAGTCAAAATGATGCAGAAGGAGGGATAATAAGGCTTTGGGAAAAAGGGAGCAGAGCAAAGAGCAGCAGACCTGGAGCTGACTCACCTGTTTGTGCATTTCAATGTTAAGGCCGTAGGACATTTCATAATACTGAAACAAAAGGAAAAGAGCAGTTATTCATAATTGTAGAAAATAAAGAATAAGGCTAGACTGTTTATTGTGCTGGAGGGTTTTCATTTATAAAGAGGTGATTACTCATCTATAGCAGAAATAAACAGAGGCTTAAAGTTTCATATTTGATTAAAAAGGATATGCAACTTGCATGTAAGAAGTTGTCATACAAAGATTATTCCCTGCTGCCTAATGCTTAGATGAAAGGTCAAAAAATAGTCCAAAAAAATACAATAAAAAACATTCTATAGCAACATATGAGCCAATACTCGGATATACTATTAAAAAAATAAACCTAATTGTTATTATTTTGTGCAGTGGTTTGATCAGCACATCTCAATTTAAAATCACAGTTTCAATATTATGTTTTCCCTCAAAGGACTGTAATGATTTGATCAAGGCTGGCTTGTTCATACCCAGTATGAACATGGATCCTGTTGAACATAGCCCTAATAACTGTGAATGATGCATTTAAATCCATCCATAACTTTTCCTTATGTTGCATTTTACAAATCAAATCAGGACTCAGCAGAGCAGCAAACAGGACAACAACAACAGGCCCTGTATAGTACAGGTATGACCAAGATTTCAAGACAACAGCAAGGCTCAGATGGATCTAAGTTGTCATTTTAATGCCATACTGGATTAAAAACCCTTGATGAGTATAAATATGTAGCAGAACCGGCAAAAACATGAAAGAGGTCAACAATATTTAACTTCTAATACTTTGCTCCAAGTGAATGGGTATTAAAAAATAAATGTAACCCATTAAACCACAACTACAATTGTTCAGTGCTAAATTGCACAAACACTGTGGTTTTCATAAGTCTGTTTATAACAATTAGCTCGTAGAATGCTCCAAATGTAACTATATAGGAAAAATGCTCTTGTGATTGTCCATGGAAACCTTTAATGCCAGTGTCATCCAATGGCAGTAAAAGCTTGTTCTGCACATCCTTAAAAGCACGTCCCCACGAATTTAACCATGACTGCTGAAAATTTAGAGGCACTGAAACGAGTCTGCAGCACATTAACCAGAGTCAAAAAATACAAAGAAATGCTGGGAAATTGTCGCTGGAAGAACGACAGCAATAATAAGGTCTAATGTGAGCTTTTCAACCACTTTTTTTATCTTTAAGCACAAGGAACTGTGAGACATGCAGGAGGAGAAGAATGCAACAGAGACAGCAGAGGAGGCCTCTCTTCTCTCAGAGATGGACAAAAAGGAGAACATTTTAAAGTCGGATGCTTTGAAAAGTGACAGGCTGACATTTGCTTTTCAGAGTGGCTGGTAGTGGGGAGAGGAGATTGGCAGCCGAGCAGCCAAAACAGCCTGGCAGGCTGGAAGAAGAGGTGGCAGGGGTCCTCCGTCTCCAGATCTCTTTCCTGGCACTCATCCATATGTGTGTGTGTGTAAGAGCACAGGTGTGTGTTTGTATTTCAAGCACAAGCCTGCAACTGTGTGGGCGTGTGCACCTATGTGCTTTGTGTGCTTCTGTGTGAATATGGTTTAAAGCGAGCCATCCGAGCGCACACTCTTCTGTCTGTGTGTTTGCCTCTAAGCCTCCATAAAAGATGCCTTCCCTGGCAGCTCCGCCTAGCAGCTCTTTGCCAAGTTTTGCCTGTTGCTTAGCAACATCCAAACTACCCCAAATCATCAGTCGGTAAAGAAGAGCCGATGCCAGCTACCATCTCCTCCTCCTCACAAGTTCAGACTCGGTGCCAAGATCCCACATAGCTGTTTTTTTTTTTTAACAGCAGGTTCTGGGCAGCTCACGCTCTGTCAGCTGTGCAGGTTTCTGGCTCTGATCAAGGGTAAATTAAGTGTGTGTGGGGGGGCAGGCCATGGGTTTTTGGGCCTTTGTTTATACAGAACATAATATAATAATTTATTATATCTTTTTACTCTTTTTTTTCCTACAATTGAACGAGATCTTTTGGAACAACATATAAGCTCTATATTTAGCTCAAAGCTAATTGAAGCAACAATAAAAATAAAATAAAAAATCATCACGATATCGAATTTCAACTATAAATTCACAATGCAGAAATGAAATAAGAATATCTAAAAGGTGACACTGGATTAACTTGTATAATTAGCTAAAACAACATTATTAATAAAGTAAAATTAGATGCTGATTGCTGTCTTTTTTGTTCTTGTTTCAAGATTTGTTTTTTTTTTTTTATAGGAATGTTATTGCTTTGCTACTTTTAAAATAGGAATGAAAACTTTATGGAAAACTGCTTGTTCTAACTTTGTGCAGCTCTTGCTGTGGTGCCTTTCTACTGTGAGGTTGTCCCGTCTTCTCTTATGTACAGCATTACGGGTAACAAGCTTTAAATAACTGATTCATTTCAATACCACAGGATATTTTGCAACATGTGTTATTAAGTGGTTTATCTTAAAAACTCATAAAATAATTTTGAAGTGTGTGTAAAGATGAGGTGCATCTATCAGGCCAAAATATAAATTTCTGCTGTGACTGGCCAAGTATTTCAACAGAAATTCAATTATTAGATTATTTAAATTATTGTACTAAATGACAACTCTCAATCTGTGTCTGATCTGAGTGAAATATTAGGGAAATTACAAAGAATTTGCTAATTATCTTACAGTTTAAGGATAATGAGAGTTTTTTGTTTTGATGACATTTGTTAGACATTGAATCCAGGAGAGAAATTTGGTTTTGTCATCATTTGTTTAGACGACAGCTAATTAGAGCTGATCTGCTGCCGGGCAAACTTCATTTAAATCCATCCATCCATCCATCCATCTCTCTACCTATCCATCCATCTATCAATCATTGACTGGAATCACATTAGAGAATTAACTGAAGCCATGCTCTTGAAATAAAAACCTCTATTGTGAGGCAGCAACTTTCTCCGCCACATAGCATCTGGTAGGACTAGAATTAGGAAAATGATAGAAAAACATTACATTTTTACCTGTTATGAGACCCAATATTATAACATAAAGAGCTGGAAATCAACCATTTATACAGCATTATCATTTCTGCAAAAAAATTTTTACAATCTTGATGTAAAGATCTATAATAAGGGGAAACATACAGAAGAGTAAAATTCCATCCAAGGGGTGAATGATAGCACTGACAGGAAGAGTAATAATGCTTAGTGCACGTTATTTCAGAGCCTTATGGTTCCCACAGCTGGGCTCATACATCAACAAGTGTGGGGGGGCTTTGAGTTACATATATTGGTGAACTGATGGTATTTTATTGATTTGTTCATCCTCAAAGAGACTTGTGGCCGCCAACCGTTGAGTACAGATTATCATTAAAGTAATATTAGTAGTCAGTTAAAATAACACTCAGAGCTGGAAATCAGCTAAATTTCCCTTTTTTGACTCTAATTTCTTATTCTATTTCTCATCATGCACATGAAAACTAAGGAGCATCTAAACGGATCACACATTATGTACGTTTGTTGATGCACTTATTCATCTATTAAAAACAGAACATGCATAAAGTTTTGATGCATTCATGGGGATAATCTTCACATATCAACATGTAGTATATTTTTCATTTTAGCTTTTGTAATTTGCTGAACAACCAAAAAAAATGAAGCTGGAAAATTTGATAAACACTGACAACAACAGACTGTTGAATGATTTTAGATTCCAACACTAACGATGACGGTGGTTTGAAACAAACTCTAGATGAGACCATTTCTTACTCAAACAAAGACACTTTGTGAATTAAATGATCGCTTTTTTCCATCTTTCAGTAACAACAAAACAACATCTGCATGTTGCATCTATTCTGTAGAAAAATATGAGTTAAAATAACCCAGATATCCTAAAATCAAACAAATATTGAAGCAGTTAAAGGATGAAATAATCACTTTTGTTTGACATCAAGGTTCTGACTCATAACTGCATTTAAAAAAGGCCTAAAACTATCAAAAGATGGATACCACTCATCTCTAATGAACAGTACTTGCAAAAATCTTGAAAAGATGTAGACTCTCATCCATACTCATAACTTTCACTACAAACTGATGACTATATAAGCAGGAAAATAAAATCAATAATTGCATGTGTTTGCATTTTCCTGTCTGAAACTCTGACTGTAATTTTCTGGGGGTGTTTTAGGACAGCTGGAAGCAGATGAAAGGGATTTATACTACTTGGCTCTGCATTCGTTTTTGGAAGAAGAATTTGTGTCAGTGCATCTCACCATAACATAGTGTCTTTGGATCTCAGTCTTCTCTGTGGCCAGTTTCTCACACTCCAGTTTCAAACTGCAACAGAAGAGAATAAAAAACAAACTGTTTGGCATATCATCCTCCGATTTTAAACATACAATGCAATTAGCGACATAACAAATTACTCTTCCAGGATTCTTCTCATCCCCTCCCCTTTCCACTTCTGTCCCTTCATCACTCACCAGGGAGGAGGGAGCAGGGTGACTGGAGTGCTGACAGCCCATTATCACCTCAGAGCAGAGCAGAAATAGACAAAGTCACGCTTGGAGCCTGAAACCCAGCCAAGACTGCAGGGAGGCACATCCAAGGTGTCTCTTCACTTCGTGCACTTCCTCTCTCTGGACAACTTTCACTATACCCATGGACCTTCTTTCTCATGTCACTGCTTTCCTAATTATCTGCAAACCCTTCTGTCTTTGTGCACATTTGCTTCTTGTTTACAATGGGTTTTTTTTTTATTCAAGATGGAGCTTCATCTTTAAGGGTTGCAAAAATTAAAATCTAAGAGAGATATGTCCTTTGTTGTAGCTTGTATCCAAACACTCCCTTGCTGTCATGCTAAAACTGGACAGATATTTATATCCAGACTCATTCTGTTTTCCCTTTTGTGCTCCACTTTCCCTTAGAAATGAATTTCTCCACAGCACCTCAAATCTCAGCTCACCCTAAAGCAGGCACATTTGGGCCCTTGTCCATTTACACCAACTTGTTTGCAGGAAACAGATTGATTAGATGGGGGTGACATGGAGGTTGGTGGAAAGGGGTTGTGGTGCAGGGGAGGACTTTGGATGTGGGTGAAAGGAGGGTCATTTGCTGGGAGAAAATTAGAATATGATTAATACCGCAACATTACCCCCAGCCGCAACAGGTAATAACATCCCCGTCCGCTCTCTTCCTCCAGTGCTGCGCGCACACACGCCCATAATTGACTCATTTATCATTGCCAGCCAGTTGAGCAGACAAGGGAGGTGAGGGAGAGAAGCAGGACGAGAAGTAAAGAGGAGGTGGTGGAAGAAATGTAGCGAGGATTAAACCACACACCCACTCTCTAGATTTTATTACAGTGGAATTGGTTCTCGGCAGGAATCGCTCACAGCCAGGCTGAGAACGGCTGCTGCTGTTTGCAAGGAGCAACCAGTTTTACTTTAACTTTTAAAATCCCAACATTAATGAGCAAAAGCATTGAATAATGCCCATACTACACAAATTGCTCTACATTTAGACGGTCCAGTTAGAGGATGCATTTAGGACAATAACCTGCTTGTGTAGTCAACGTCCAATTTTCCACATATAAATGAAATCCAAAGTGAAAATTTTATGAACTTTTAAAAGCGAAGAAAAACTCATGTTTAGAGCTGCATCCCTGGAAAGCAGCAAAAAAATAAAAAATCTGACAGTTTTCAACTTGAACAATCTTGACTGCTGGAAAAAAAAGTGCAAAAAGCCGAGTTTTCCCATCAGTGAAAAGTTATGAGTCACATTTAAGCAAAACGCTCTCAAATGAATGATGTAAAGTGAAAACAAGACTAAAAGCTCCCTTTAGTATAATCAAAGCATTAGAAATAAAGACAAAATGTGCAGATCAGAGATGTTAGAAGGTTTTAAAGAGGAACACTATTTTCTAATTAATATTGAGACACATTTATAGTTAACTGTTGATTGATTATGCCTTGAGTGACATCTGTTGGGAATTGGTGCAAAATACATATATTGAAATAAAACCAGGCTTCAAGAGAGAGCAATGATACAACTAAAAGGAAGAAAACAAGACAAATGTGTCAGACTTTAAAAGCAAGCCCTGACCAAGTCTGACTTAAAAGTATAAAAAAAATGTAAACAAAATTACAGCAATTAAAAGGATTTAAAATACAAGTGCACACCCTCGCCACATTTCTTTTTACAGTAACAATTGCATCATATTTGTAAATGTTACTTGGTCTGTTCTGATTCCCTTCCCTTGATGAAGTGAATCTGCTGCTGCTGTGTTTGCAACTAACTCTGTTATAATTGTATTTTAATGTATTGTTATTACATTGTTGTGTGTTAGCAAGTCTAAGGCAAATTTCTGCCATCATTGTGTAAGGTAGACAATTTATAGACAGTTCTTTGATTCTATTCCATATTTTCAGAAAGAATTTATTGTAAAGTTAATTTCACAATCAGTTCTATTTCTGAAAACATTTTTCAAGCTATATTAAACAATAAAATACAATAAAATATAATCCCCACCCCCCACATCTTCTCTGTAACCTTATATCTCTAAAGTACACACAAACACATCCACCATCCAGATGTTTTTACTAGCCAACAGGGTACTGTAGGCTTTTCTAATGCTTTTAAATATTTTAAGGGTAGTTCTGACTGCTATAAGTAAGATGCAAACTAATTGTGATGTTTGAAGCTGCAAAATAAAATACATAACGGCCTGTATTTTTGACTGTGCGGCTAAATATGAAAAGTGTCAAGAATTCAATGGACATACAACACTTCATACAATTTGTAAAACATATAACAAACCAGACCATTCTGTAGAGCGCAAACATCCACCTAAATGTTTACTTATTCAGTCACCATTCAGTCACTTCTGCATGCACTTCAGGCAAAATAGCTCCAAATAGCTTTCCCTGTGCATTGATAATGTCCAAGGCATTTCTACATTTAACATTCTGAAATATGCTTGCCAGAAAACTAAAACGAAACTCAACTGAAATGTCTGAGCAAGTGCATAAACCTAAAATGTACAGAATGTGCCTCATAGATGATCCCTGAGCCCTCTGCTTTGGTAGACTGCCAACCTATTGCTCACAGCAAAACTGCACCATTTCATCCTCCTTTCTGTTATGGAAGAAGCTGGATTTGGAAAGACTGGCATTATGTTTTTTGGAAAACTGGGATATACAGAACATGCAAAAAGAGGATGCTTTTATCTTTTAGCAGTACTAACTGCTAAAAGAAGGTGCTAAACCCACTTTAAAGCCCTTTGATTCAACATAATTAGTCTTAGACTAATAAATCTCATCATCACGGGTTATAGAAAAAAAAAATCTCTCTACACCTGTAAAAAAAAAAAATATATATATATATATATATATACATCTTCTGCTTTTAAAAGCTGCACATTTAATTTATACAAACCAACCCACACAGACTGACAGCTCTTCTGCTTACAAAAAAGACCTGCATGTTGCACCAAGAAAGCAATAGCCTTTCCTCACAAATGAACTTCAAGGAATGGAATCACAGTGTGAGTGTGTAACCATTATGTGACTGCGAGCACAAAGGAGTTAGATTAGGTCGGGGGGTGGGGGGGAGTAAATGAGGGATAGGAGAGGAGTGAGGCAAGTAGAAAGTAGGCATTTCTTGTTGGAATGATTGCTTGTAATAATTAGTCTTTGGCAGAGCACCATTTACTGAGAGGAGGGAGAGAAGTTCCAGAGGAGAGAGAGAGAGACAGTGAATAGGAGAGAAAACTAGACTGAATGAGCGAGCAGGAGAGACACACAAGAGTGTGTGGTTGTCTGTGCTTGTGCTATGGTGGGCTTGGATCTTCCAATCTTTCACTGGTGGTGACAGCAGATAAGATGATCAGCTGAATGCGCTACAAATCTGCAGCTTGCAATCCTTTAGACAGCCCTGTCAGTGCTGCACAGCAACGACACCCACGCACAACATATAAGCATCAACACCTGCACATGCATGAGTATACAAAAGCATCATGCAGTGTATATACACACATAGAAGGTGCAAACATTACAATATTTTTTTATATACATACACACCAATACATCTGCATATTATAATGTAAGTCTGCAGACAGAGGCATTGCTGTGGATGACCTTCTCGTTTGAAATGTTTAATATGGGACATTCAGTATAAGAACATGTATCCAGCTTGGCTAAAGTAAAAAGGCATAGACTGTGTAAATAATACACTTTGTCTCACCAATACGATTAGACGCTACAGAGGTTGTAGAGACCATCTAACTGGACCCAACTTGCTGCACAGACAGAAACCCTGTATATACTGCATTTGCACTGGGATAGTTTTTTTCTCACATGCATCGGACCTGTGATGTTGGGATACACTCAATATATCAGAGTCCTCTAGTATAATAAAAATAGGTTAAAAGGAAAGGGTTTCATGGTATAATTGTATTCACACATATTTTATTTTTGCAAAACTGTACATCTGATTGCTGGTCACTTTTCTCCTTTGGATAATCAGGTAAATATATAGAATTAACATCTATTACATTCAGTAACAGCGAGAGCCTGATGGGACATCTGCTGTTCTGCTTTTTCCCACCAGAGTAAAACTGGTGGGAAAAAGCTGGGGTTGGCTGGTTAGTTTGAATATCTGTTCACACAGCCAGCTTCCAATATTCTGCTCAACCCACATGCCACCTTGTTGATTACCAGTGTCCTTTTAGAATATTGGCCCTTAACAGTGAGAGGTGGTGCTCTTCTTGTTTCTAGACCAAAGAACTAATTTTGTCTCTCTTGTTAATAAAGTATGTCTACAAAAAAAAAAAACTACTCTACACTTCCTTATAGTCACTGTGGCATTTTCTTTGGAATTTCCTCAAAAGAACTTGACTATCAACGTAGCAGGAAGAGAAATTTAGCAAGAATGAACCAAAACTTTTTTATTAGCTCAGTATAGCTTGATACTAACTGGGCAGTGCCAAGACCAGGATGTTCCAATTCACTCACCAGTATCTCAAGAAATACACACTGAAGGCTTTTTATTCTTAAAAATGTGTGGATTTCCTTTGGGTATCTTGGGATTCCCCCAGTCCAAAACATACATGCTGGTTAAACTGGCAGACCTATTAGCATTGATCAACTTGTTCTGTCCAATTGGCTTCAATAGTTTTCAATGGAGAGATTGTTGGAGCAACTTCCAGCCCAGTGAATGTCCATGAACACGACAATCTAATCCAAACAAACTTTATATATATATATAGCACTTAAAAAAAAACAATAGGACCAATGTGCTGAACAAAAGCGGAATTACAAAACATTTACTGCACTAAGATTAATAAAAAGTATGTAAAATAAATTAGTAAAAACTAAGTAGAAAATAAAAGAAATAAAACATAAAATCAACCAACAACGACCTTCTATTGAGTATCAAATGCCAGAGAGAAAAGATGAGATTTTAAAAGAGATTTCAAATAAAAGAGGAAGCCTGCCTGATGTGCAGCAGCAAATCATAGCAGAGTTTGGGACCGGCTGCAGAGAAAGCCCACTTCCCTCTGAGTTTACACCTCATTCTACTGACAGGAGTAATTGATCCACTGACCTAAGAGCATGAAGCGCTACATAAGGCTGTAGGATATCATCAATATAGGGTGGAGCAAAGCCATTTAAAGACTTAAAAAAATACAAATAAAAAATTTAAATTAATCCTAAAATTAACCGCCAGCCAGGGAAGTAAACTTAAAACTAGGCAGATATGTTTGAACTTATGTTTCCCCTGTTAGAAGTTGTGCAGCAGCATTTTCAACTGTCTGCAGACGGGTAATTAAAGATCCACTAACACCAAAATAAAGTGCATTACAACGCAGATGGATTTAAAAAAAAAAACAAAGATGAAAAGATGACCCGTGTCAGTCCTTCAATCTATAGACAGATCCCAAGTTTAAAGATTTGGCAAAATATGAGTATTCCTATGTATTGATGCCATCAAATATTTAAAAGACTAATACACAGTTCTTTGGAGCCTGTTCAGTCTATGCTGTTGGTGTACATACTGCCGCTCCAGCACTAAATAAGAATCCCCAGATGATAGGTATTAAAATCTGGCGACAAATGTACAGTAAGCTAATTAAACACAGAAAGGGAAATGGATGCTCTATTTGTCTTGTTCTAAATGAATAAAAGATGCAATTCAAAAAGAATCAGTTGATGTTAAGACAAAAATGACATTACAGCTGGTCTGGAGGCAAAAATCTGTTTACTTGGGACCAAACATGTGCATGTAAGAGATTCTAACAGTATGTTAACTTTGATTAAAATACCATGGGTCCAAAACAAAACTGTAGAAAGGGGATCTCTTAGACTTGTAAAAAACAAACACGAGGCCAGCCCGTAGCTTGCCAACTTCAGTTTTAAAACAGAATGCTGGTTTTACAACATAGTTTTTTGGACCAATGCAGTGAAAGGTTTAAGACGTCACGCATTAGTTACTTCCCAACCAGCCAAGCCGGGCAGTCAGAGACCATCATCAGCTGACTTATGTGAGGACAAGCCAGCTTGGAGTGATGTCATAAGGTGCAATTTGTGCGACCAACCTGCTGCTTTAATAAGTAAACAAAACTTCAAAATCCTATCAGATAAAAAGAATAAGAAGACGAAATGTATATTTTAAATACCAAGCATTTGCTAGGCTAACACCATTTGCATCTGCTAGCGTTTGCATTGTAAACCTGGGCTTAACTAACAATGCTTTGCACACAAAAAAAAGAAATGGGAATACTTCAGATATTATGTCAATTCAGTTCACTTTACATGGGCTGAAAAATCAAATAATCCGATCATATATACATATAGGAAGTGTTGGCCTAGTGGTTAGAGCAGTGCGCTTGTGCTCTGAGAAGGTTGCAAGTACACAGTTCGATCCCCACAGACTGCCACTCTGGGTCTCTGAGCAAGACCCTTAACCCCAGGCTGCTCTCTGGGTGCCACAAAATGGCAGCCCACTGCTCCCCAAGGGGATGGGTTAAATGCAGAGAGTGTATTTCCCCATTGTGGGACAATAAAGGGATTTACATTTTTTAAATTTCTATCATACTTTATTCAAAATAGTGGTACTCTGACACAGACTTGTTTTTCCTAAAGCAACCACAGAGGGTTTGCACCTCAAAAAAAAAAAAAAAAAAAAAAAACATACTCAGAAGAGTGATGTTTTTACTGCTCTAAAGGCTCAGAATTTACCCACATCAGGTTCTGAGAGCCGTTTCTGCTTCACATAATCGAGCTACATGATCATGTTGCTGCTCCTGCATTACAGAAAAACATGGAGGGAGGAAATCCCTCAGCCTTGTGCCCAGCCCTCCATTTATCTGCAGTCGGGTCAGTTTGCCAAATCCAAATGAACCACCAGCCAATGCAATAGTGCTGTGCAACATATCGCTAAGAATATTTTTTTTTAGGTTTTATTAAGTAAATTAGTTCTTAAAACATTTGATCAAAATATGTAATATTATATACAGTATATATATATAACCTTTTGCTTCACATTACAAACTGTTTGTTTAAACACAATGGTACTTAATTAGTTTTAGAGCTAAATTCCTCAAAACAAAATTCTTAAACATAAATAATCACACTGAACAACTAAATCACTGCATCGTATCGTTCGTTACTGCATTAAGCTTTTTTTTCATTTGTAGCTTTTTAATCACACTTTATATTCACTTATTAAATGGAAATAAAAAAATTTAGCAGTCTACTTAAAATAGAGTAAAGTAAAAGTTTCTTTACAAAAGTATTTTATACTAAAGTATTTAAATATTTGATTAATAAATCTGCGATGGACTGGTGACCTGTCCATGGTGTACCCCGCCTCTCGACCATAGACAGCACCCCTCGTGACCCCGCTTGGAATAAAGAGTGTCAGAAAATGGATGGATGATTAATAAATTCTTTTATACATTCTGGATTGATGTTTGGGGAACAATAGCATTCAAATTGACCCTGTTGTTTTACAACACCACACCTTACCAGGAATGTTCTCATGAAATAACAGCCAAAGACAGAGATGTTTGGCTGTTATTTCCTTATCAGGCGGCGTCTCGCCTTAGATTTGATTCAAATTAATGACTTTGTTAATAATTGCCTTTGGCACTTTTTAATAGACTTTATTCACTGCCAAACCAAACAGGCTGAATTAAGTGGTTTATTTGAAGAACATCATGCATCTTGTTTTGTCTGATCAACAGTTCAAAACCCCAAATCCCCAGTTTTAAACTCATAAACCACTATCCACAAACATCAGCTACTCATAACTAATCTACAATACAAATGGGGTCAAGCTTCAACATTGCATATCACAGCATCAGGGCTACCAGCCCCCAGGTGTGCAATTGTTTGCCTTACACACCATGAATTACTTTTAAAAAGAAATTACATTTATAAAGAAACTATAAACATACGAACATTAAGCTTTGCTTATATCAAATTTGCACTTGGAGGGAAATGGTTAAAGGGGATAAGGGCTGGACTACCTTAAAACATCCAGGGACCTCATGTACAAAGAATCTGTAGAAGCAAATAACTTGCAACATTTTAAAAATAATGGTTGAACCACATTACATTCAGCACCAACAAATAATAAACAAACCCAACAAAAAAATTATATAATGAAAACAATGCAGTTGGATGTAAACTGTAAATATTTCTCTGTTTCGGTCTGTTTATGTGGATTGTGCTGCTGCAATTAGTCGACGTATTCCACATAATCGCTGATGAAAATTTGTCAATGGATATCTTTTTTTGTCAGCCTTTTATTGCCCATTTATTTTGGTCTGAGCAAAAAGCTGATCTGATTTCAGGTCATTCCAAAGCACTAGTTTTGCTGTGCCCACACTGATCCTGTCATGAGCTTCTTTTACTGTTGGTTCTAGCTTTGAGTGTGATATGAAAATGCCAGTGTCAGGCGAGTCTGAATTAAGGTTGGAGGCATCTAGAAGACCAAAAGTATCCAAAGTATGGGAATACTTTCGGGCAGCTGGTAATAGAGTGGTTTGTACACTAAGTTTTTGTTGGATTATTAAGGAAGCAAACCCGCGATGCACGAACACCTTAAAAGGAATTAACATTATGATTACCGTTTAAATGCCTAGTTAGCATGTTCTTTTTATAATTCTTGTGAAGTACGATGACCGACCGTCGTGGGATGTTAAGCAGGGCCCCTCAACTCTTTGGTAATAATTTGGTAAAAAAAAAAAGTTGAACAAAGCTACACATGCCCATTTATTGTAATTTTTGTGCTTTCGAGACCGCACCAGACTGAGACAGAGGGTTTATTGAATGAGCACACAGACAGTATCAATGTAACCTTTTTTTTTTTTTTTTGAGTCACAATCCCGTAGCTACTCTGCCAAACCCCAACAGAAAGATTAGTCGTTAGAAAATTAGTCGTTAATGGCAGCTCTAGTGCATTGGTCTGTGCTACAAAATGTATTCGCAAAGGGGCACTTTCATATATCTTAAGAAACAAAAAATGAATAAGTAAAAAAATGGTGGCAGATCAGCAGATGTGATGATCCCTCAGGTGGAAAGGTTCAGGACTTAATTGCTTTGTAATTTTGGAAAGATTCTGGCAGCCTTGGCACTGGAGGAAGAATGAGGAGTGTGTGTTCACAGACTCTACTGACCTGCTGCCATATAATGATGGATGGATTATTAGCCGCTTTATATTGACCAGCCTAAAAAAAGGGGCAAAGGGAGGAAGTTTGCGTCACCATTTACTCATTTCTTATACATTTATTCAAGTCCATTCTTTACCAATTTATTTGTCCCTCAGAGATAAATAAGGTGATTCTATTAATTTGTATTGTATTCTATTTTATTCACGAGTGCCGCTTCAACTTCTCACTTCATTCTGTGCAGCCTGAGTGTTTCATCAGTTCGGTATTTAATAGTCATCCCTGATTTGTAACATACCAGGCAGCCATGGGACGACCTCAACGTTTGTTGTTCAGACATATAAAGCAGCGTATAATATAACCTAATAGAAACTGTGTCTGAATACACTTCATTTCAATTTAAAGCAAGAAGGCAAATTCAAAAGGTATGACTGTACACATGCTGTTAAAAGGGCACAATCTGTGAATGAATTAGCTTTTATTAATAGAATGATGTGATTCAATAGGTGATCTTGTTTGATGTGCAAAGATATGGAAGAACTGTAACAATTTTGTCTAAGGTGTGTTGATAGTCTCTCTGTGATGGCCTGACAGTACCGTTACCATGGTTATATGGACACGTGATGGGAGCCTTCTGGGTATTTACTGATTTGCAAATCTATTTAGGAGGCAGACGAAAATCCACAATCAGCTGCAGGCAATTCCATGCAAATTGGGTTATATGAAGGTAAAGTGTGCTCCGCAAATTTTAGAATTTCTTCCAAGTTCAAACTTTTAGTATGAAAGCTGCACACTATTTTGTAAATAAGGCCCCAGGATACTGGTTTACACCGTTGCATAACTTAAAAACTTTTACAAATATATGCATTCGGTTTTTAATCAAAAATAGTTCTAAAGCTTAAGTAGTTTAATGGTAGCCTTTCAATAAAGGCCTAAGCGCAATTTGAGGAATTAAAAATATTTGAATAGCCTGAATATGGAAGGTAGAGTGATTGCATATTCTTCCACTACTGCAATTAATTTATATCTGTCTTAATGTTAAGGTTTTGAACACTTTGTTTTAAGGTTTAGCAGTAGTATGTACACATCTAGAGATGTGTTATGATTTAGCCCCTTGATGTCCCAAGATCAACAGATTGTGAAAACTCTTGGAAAGAAATTCTTGTCACACCTAGACGACTGGAGTTTTAAAAAATGTTTTTAGAAAAGCTATGTTTTCTACTTTTATATGTTGTTCCCAAGCTTGCTGCCTGTGCAGTGCATGCCCAACCTGAGTCGGCGAGAATATAAGGTGCAAAGAAAAAAAAGAGCACAGCACATAAAAGCTGCTGACAACATGTCTGCAAATCCCATTTCCGCAAGGAACGTACCGGTGTCAAGTAAAACTGAGCCTGTATCACCGACCTGCTCCTACCTTTAAAATTGGGCTTTACCAGCTCCTATCCAGACTTATGTGCCATGTATACAGGTTAGGACCGTCTGGCGGGGCGGGCTGCTAATAAAAAACCTCCAACCATAGTGATTCAGCTCAGCGGCCATTGTTTACCCTATTCTGATGATTAATTTCCTTTCATAAGGCAGCATCTTATGCTTTCTGTGTCATCGTATGACATCTCTCTCTGTCCTTTTTTTAAAAATGACCTTTGTGAAGCTTAATATAAATGTAGGAACATAGTAGTTGAGATTATGGTTGTTAAAATCAGACTAGAACCAATGCTGCTTGCTTTTGTGTTGTCTTGTTCAGACTAGAAGCAGACAGATGCATCCACTGACAGAAGTTTTGGGCTGATATTAGCAT